>NC_133541.1:163753771-163837870 GCF_048773025.1 Camelus bactrianus
AAAAGCAAAATACCAGAAAAGGGGAAGAGAAAGTCTAAAGAATAACCAATAAAATCAGAAAAGTCAATGGATGCGATAAAAACTGGGCTAAGGTCAATCCTAAGCAGACTACATAATGCAGAGGGACTCGTGAATGACTGCGAGGACAGGGGAACAGAAATCCCTTGATCAGAAAATGGCACAGAAAAGCAAGTGCAATCCAATGCTAACATCACTGTTGAATCATGGATTAAGTGTAAGCAGGTAAGAATAGGACTCATAGGATTCCCAAATGGAAAAGCAAGTGATAAAATAAAAAATTCTGAAGAGGAATTTGTAGAAAAATCAGAAAGAAATTTGCTGAAAGCCAAGAAAGTATCATCTATACGAATTCAGGAAGTACACAGCGTCCAAAATAGGTGGAATCCCAATAGACCAACAAGCAGCTGTAGAATTCAAATAAACAAAGTTCATGATCATCCCAGTGATGTAAAATGCACCTCGAGGAAAGCAACTTAGTCACAACAGAACCTCCAGAGGGGTTTCAGCTGATATCACGGCAGAAAATTTGCAGCACTGGGAGGAGTGCAAGGAAATAGGCCATACCCTGAATGAGAAAAAGCTGCAATCTAGGGTAGCCTATGCCAAATGACCGCCATTTATAACAACGGCAGAGCTAGGGAATTTCACTGATCTTGAAACCTTAAAAGAATTCAGCAGTTTGAGACTGATACTAAAACAAAAATTGAGATTCCTACCCTGAGTAGAAAAGAAGCAAGAAGAAATTGATATAACAAAACCATTATTGTAAATGCAAGGAGAGTCTCATTTGCAAAGAAGTAACAAGAATAAGGCAAGGAGGACATCAAAATCTTAAAGATGGGAGAGGATAGCATGAAATCACAGGTGATTATAAGCACTATCGTCAGTGAATCAGCTTACATGACTGTCTGAAGCAAAAGGAGAGATGCATGGCATAATGTGTTTGCAATACAATCAGACAAACAAACAAACACCAAAAGTTACAGTTGGCTGACATATACAATACAAACATGATTATTCAAAACCAAATGATCAAATTGATGACAAGGATCATTCAACACGCATCGACCCAGTATTGCGGCTAGCATGTACTCAAGAAACTTGTATTAAGAAAACAGATGCGTGCATTAATATTCATAGATACTGATCCACAAGTGCATATTGTGAGCCTACCCAAATCACGGTTTTGAATAAGAGTGAGTCATAGAACGGGATATAGTCTTACAAGTCTTCCAAAAGGAAGAATGAATGCCATATTCTATGCTTCGTAGGGAAGAAATGGCATAATCCTATAACAAAGAAAAGTAGCTTTGCAAAATTGTACTAAGTGCAAAAGAGACAGACAGGAATGTGCACGTTGGGATTCGTTACATTTCTAGGAATTTCAGCAACCATGAATCAAATGGATCCATGTTCTGAGAGTGTGGGTATTTCAGCAGAAAGCAAAAGACGGATATGTAATCTGGGTGAATGGATATTACACAAACATGAGTTTCCTTGAGTGTGTCTCTGTGTACTGTGAACTGTTAGAAAGTTTAAAGAGGTGTGAATCCATAAACTGAACATGGATACACTTCCCTCCATTTGTACAGTGTATACAGATTTGAACAAAAAGGAAAGAGAGAAGAGAAAAAGACCACGGGACCCTTCTGGATAGAATCACATTTCCCTTAGGAAAATCTCGTCAAATGCAGCATCACCCCCAACACTGACTTGATGCATCAACCACTGGGGATGGCAGTTACCGGTTGGATTCCAGGTGGAATGTTGTTGTGTACCACGAGGCTTGTTGCGGCTGGTGGATCCAAGGTAACTGGGCAGAATTCTATAGGTGGATCAGTTTGATTGTGGTTCTGCTGCCCTATGTGGAGATTGGCTTACGTCTTTTGTTCGGGAAGCTGAGTAAGTTTGAGATACTGCTGCTGCCCAAAGACCTCAGTTCACGGGTCAGTTTCCAGAATCTGAAAGGGCAGACAGTGGAAGATCTGCCTGTCATCAGCTTACTGGTGAGGCTCCGAGGTAATTTCAGACTTGCCCATTCCTGTTGACGTCGACTTTATGGGAGACACGAAGAGAAGCTGGCAGAAAAACTGGCTGCATTGTTTGAGGAGATGTGCGAACACATTGAAGAAAGTTGTTCTGCTACAGTGGAGAATATCGGCATGGAGACATCTCTAGAGCATACCAGGCTCGGAAGACATTCATGAGACCTACTGAAACTCGCTGATACTGGCAGAAACATACAGAGTGTCAACGTGCCCTTGAGAAAGTTACTCGATTCACTGCTCCAAGAACGGGTCCAAGATTCCTGACATCTAAAAGAGAAGAGATGGCAGAGATGATAAAAGCGCTCATGTCCTTGGAAGAGGTCGTGGGAATCCACACATCCCAAGGGGCATTTACAAATCATTCACACCGAAATGCACCAAGCCCAGGTAAGCCTATTAACAGGTTTGTTGTTAGCTATCAATCACATGGTCTTCCCTCCACTCCACTCAGTCATCCATTTCAAAGGATCAGAACCTGAGCTGCAATGAATCCGTTAGGAGGAAAGCAAGCCCCTACTAGAATCAGAGTTCCTATTCCTTCACACACGGTGAACAACAGTGAACACCTTAAAGGTCAAATACTCTCGAGTAAAATAGATAGGAATTGAATACTTAGCTCACACAAAGAAATGATGACCTTCTCCTAGATTCAGCAAATGCTGGGTTTATGTATACTTTGGGCTGAAAGGAGTGTGGGAAGTGTGGGGAATCTTTGACTGAACGTGACTTCGTATTAGGCCTCAGTTATTCAAGACAGTAAAGGAAAATATTAGATGTCAGATAGTGAACTGAAATGTAAAATTAGCCAAAAACATTAAAGACACAGGTTTTGTGGACCGTCGTTCCCTTCCGTCAAGCCCCGGGTTCACTATATCTTGGAGGTGCAGACTTGGTTGTGTTAAATTGCTTTACCCAACATGATCGGATGATTAAGTCTTCTCAGCACTGATAGAAGAACACCTGTTTCTCAATAGCCTAGCAAAGCTGCAGCAGGTTTCTCATAGTTAAATGCCTCTAGGTGCTTTTGGAATCAAGCCTAAATTTATATATTCTGTTTAGATTTTCTTGTATATTCCTAGAGAATAATGTTACCCCTTGAAATGCCAACATTGCCTAGTATGTGTCATTGGGAGTAAAGGCCACCACCTGCATAAGGGAAACGAAGGTTGGGCGTTATTTCATGGTTCCAATAGGTATTTCATTGTTCCTTTTGTTGTTGGAGGCTTCATGAGAAAAGACTTGACATGACCACTTCAAGCTTTTGGAGTGCTATTTTACATTGAGTCTGTCTGTTTTTTCCTTAGAGCTGACAAAATGTTACAAAAATTGTCAAGTCTGGCTTTTGTTGATTTGGTAATTTTCAAAAACTAACTTCAATTTCATATAAATCCTAAAACATGTAAATCGATACTATTAACCTTCTTAAAGACTGCAAATGCCATATCAACCTAATGTCAAAGATGGGGTCTTCGGACAAACCCTCCGACCATGGCTGTAAACAAAACGGAGCTAATCTAATATCCAATTTCTGTGAATTATTTGTGGAAAGTGTTGATTTATCGATGCCCAGTAGGCAGAGAACCAGTGCAAACTGCTCTCACTCGCTCCCATACACAAAACTTTGTAAACATTCAATCAAACAGCCCTTGGCACAGGACAATTGCCGAAGAGTGGTCTGTCACTTCCAAATACAGGATGAGGCCTCAGAAAACCTGGAAGCAGGAAAAGGCAAAGTAGAGAATGGAAACTAGTGCAGGGTCTGACCTGTGGTAATGCAGCATCAAAGGTGAAACTCTGTTTTACTTGGAAGAACACTCTCAAGCGGGCAGCAGGCATGGGATTGAAGGTGATGCGCTGAGTATTAGCAGAGTGAACAGCAGATGCTTGGCTGACAGAACTCAAAGAAATCAGCTCAAAATATCCCCACAATTGAATCTGAGACCAAGATCCGAGCTGCCAAATCTGAGCTAGCAGAGGCAGCGGAAAAAGAGAAGTAGGGCGACAGATGATGGCTCTCGCACAACTCAGGGATCTAGAGTGCGTTGTGGGTTTTGGTGGGTACGTTCAAGAGAGCAAAGAGAACTGTGAACTCAGTGAGACAGCAACCGCACTGGCTCGTGAGTTTGACATTATCAATACGTCCTTAGGCCACATCAACTGCATCTGCAGGACCAGGGCCCAATTGGACATTTTGCCAATAGAGCACGTGTGGGTCTCAATCAGAGGTATCATGCATCTGGACTGAGGGTTCCTGGGTGCGTTGGGATTGAAATAAGTATTAAAAGATTTAGGAACTGCTACATTCATAACCTGGATTGGGATTACAGACTGGTTTGAGGCAGAGGATGGGGAACAGCTCTGTGGTTGCCTTCGTGATTCCATAACTCAAGAATGAGAGAACTAGGAAGAGTGGTCAAAGTCCATACCATGAGAAGATGAAGCATTTCTTACAGCATTACCACCCAAATGCAGATGCTATATTTTGGACTTCACTGACAGGGTACTGCAACGAGGACACATAGGTCGGTCTGCGGGATCATCCCAGCAGGCCCTGAAGTATGATATCCATACATATGCTTCCACTGGTGTTTCTGTAGACAGAGAAGCTCTGGGAAGAACTGGTAACATTGGGACATTCCCATGGCAGTAGAAAGTACAAGCGCACTCTCTGTTGGCTGTTTTGGAGACACTTCAAAATGACATACAGAAGAATGCAGAGCTGAAAACCTATAGAAGCTTCATTTCCACTAGAGGAAGTGCCCTGCGCCCTTTCAGAATTGTGAGATTAATGTAATAAAAAAGAGGATCAACTAACTGAAACAGTATGGTGTGTTCATCACAACAAAGACAACACCAGGATTTAGAGATATACCAGACAACACACACAGGAACAGGGCATGGCATCAAGGTCTAGGGAAAATTGTCCTCACAGAAATACCTTGGAAATGCGTACACCAAAAAGTCTAAAGTTTGCACTTATCCAAGCCCAATTTGTCTATATTAGATACATGATATTACCTGAACTATAGGGTAAAAGAAGTATAGTAAAAGAAACAGGAAGTACCATTTTCAGTTCCAAAGAGATTGAAGGCCCAAAAAATAAGCTTTCAAACAACTAGACGGCAAAACGTTACCAGAGCAAGCTCTGAAAATAGATGTGAGGAAAACACTGATGAACAACAGTGCCTCAGAATCACAAAAGCAAAATACCAGAAAAGGGGAAGAGAAAGTCTAAAGAATAACCAATAAAATCAGAAAAGTCAATGGATGCGATAAAAACTGGGCTAAGGTCAATCCTAAGCAGACTACATAATGCAGAGGGACTCGTGAATGACTGCGAGGACAGGGGAACAGAAATCCCTTGATCAGAAAATGGCACAGAAAAGCAAGTGCAATCCAATGCTAACATCACTGTTGAATCATGGATTAAGTGTAAGCAGGTAAGAATAGGACTCATAGGATTCCCAAATGGAAAAGCAAGTGATAAAATAAAAAATTCTGAAGAGGAATTTGTAGAAAAATCAGAAAGAAATTTGCTGAAAGCCAAGAAAGTATCATCTATACGAATTCAGGAAGTACACAGCGTCCAAAATAGGTGGAATCCCAATAGACCAACAAGCAGCTGTAGAATTCAAATAAACAAAGTTCATGATCATCCCAGTGATGTAAAATGCACCTCGAGGAAAGCAACTTAGTCACAACAGAACCTCCAGAGGGGTTTCAGCTGATATCACGGCAGAAAATTTGCAGCACTGGGAGGAGTGCAAGGAAATAGGCCATACCCTGAATGAGAAAAAGCTGCAATCTAGGGTAGCCTATGCCAAATGACCGCCATTTATAACAACGGCAGAGCTAGGGAATTTCACTGATCTTGAAACCTTAAAAGAATTCAGCAGTTTGAGACTGATACTAAAACAAAAATTGAGATTCCTACCCTGAGTAGAAAAGAAGCAAGAAGAAATTGATATAACAAAACCATTATTGTAAATGCAAGGAGAGTCTCATTTGCAAAGAAGTAACAAGAATAAGGCAAGGAGGACATCAAAATCTTAAAGATGGGAGAGGATAGCATGAAATCACAGGTGATTATAAGCACTATCGTCAGTGAATCAGCTTACATGACTGTCTGAAGCAAAAGGAGAGATGCATGGCATAATGTGTTTGCAATACAATCAGACAAACAAACAAACACCAAAAGGTTACAGTTGGCTGACATATACAATACAAACATGATTATTCAAAACCAAATGATCAAATTGATGACAAGGATCATTCAACACGCATCGACCCAGTATTGCGGCTAGCATGTACTCAAGAAACTTGTATTAAGAAAACAGATGCGTGCATTAATATTCATAGATACTGATCCACAAGTGCATATTGTGAGCCTACCCAAATCACGGTTTTGAATAAGAGTGAGTCATAGAACGGGATATAGTCTTACAAGTCTTCCAAAAGGAAGAATGAATGCCATATTCTATGCTTCGTAGGGAAGAAATGGCATAATCCTATAACAAAGAAAAGTAGCTTTGCAAAATTGTACTAAGTGCAAAAGAGACAGACAGGAATGTGCACGTTGGGATTCGTTACATTTCTAGGAATTTCAGCAACCATGAATCAAATGGATCCATGTTCTGAGAGTGTGGGTATTTCAGCAGAAAGCAAAAGACGGATATGTAATCTGGGTGAATGGATATTACACAAACATGAGTTTCCTTGAGTGTGTCTCTGTGTACTGTGAACTGTTAGAAAGTTTAAAGAGGTGTGAATCCATAAACTGAACATGGATACACTTCCCTCCATTTGTACAGTGTATACAGATTTGAACAAAAAGGAAAGAGAGAAGAGAAAAAGACCACGGGACCCTTCTGGATAGAATCACATTTCCCTTAGGAAAATCTCGTCAAATGCAGCATCACCCCCAACACTGACTTGATGCATCAACCACTGGGGATGGCAGTTACCGGTTGGATTCCAGGTGGAATGTTGTTGTGTACCACGAGGCTTGTTGCGGCTGGTGGATCCAAGGTAACTGGGCAGAATTCTATAGGTGGATCAGTTTGATTGTGGTTCTGCTGCCCTATGTGGAGATTGGCTTACGTCTTTTGTTCGGGAAGCTGAGTAAGTTTGAGATACTGCTGCTGCCCAAAGACCTCAGTTCACGGGTCAGTTTCCAGAATCTGAAAGGGCAGACAGTGGAAGATCTGCCTGTCATCAGCTTACTGGTGAGGCTCCGAGGTAATTTCAGACTTGCCCATTCCTGTTGACGTCGACTTTATGGGAGACACGAAGAGAAGCTGGCAGAAAAACTGGCTGCATTGTTTGAGGAGATGTGCGAACACATTGAAGAAAGTTGTTCTGCTACAGTGGAGAATATCGGCATGGAGACATCTCTAGAGCATACCAGGCTCGGAAGACATTCATGAGACCTACTGAAACTCGCTGATACTGGCAGAAACATACAGAGTGTCAACGTGCCCTTGAGAAAGTTACTCGATTCACTGCTCCAAGAACGGGTCCAAGATTCCTGACATCTAAAAGAGAAGAGATGGCAGAGATGATAAAAGCGCTCATGTCCTTGGAAGAGGTCGTGGGAATCCACACATCCCAAGGGGCATTTACAAATCATTCACACCGAAATGCACCAAGCCCAGGTAAGCCTATTAACAGGTTTGTTGTTAGCTATCAATCACATGGTCTTCCCTCCACTCCACTCAGTCATCCATTTCAAAGGATCAGAACCTGAGCTGCAATGAATCCGTTAGGAGGAAAGCAAGCCCCTACTAGAATCAGAGTTCCTATTCCTTCACACACGGTGAACAACAGTGAACACCTTAAAGGTCAAATACTCTCGAGTAAAATAGATAGGAATTGAATACTTAGCTCACACAAAGAAATGATGACCTTCTCCTAGATTCAGCAAATGCTGGGTTTATGTATACTTTGGGCTGAAAGGAGTGTGGGAAGTGTGGGGAATCTTTGACTGAACGTGACTTCGTATTAGGCCTCAGTTATTCAAGACAGTAAAGGAAAATATTAGATGTCAGATAGTGAACTGAAATGTAAAATTAGCCAAAAACATTAAAGACACAGGTTTTGTGGACCGTCGTTCCCTTCCGTCAAGCCCCGGGTTCACTATATCTTGGAGGTGCAGACTTGGTTGTGTTAAATTGCTTTACCCAACATGATCGGATGATTAAGTCTTCTCAGCACTGATAGAAGAACACCTGTTTCTCAATAGCCTAGCAAAGCTGCAGCAGGTTTCTCATAGTTAAATGCCTCTAGGTGCTTTTGGAATCAAGCCTAAATTTATATATTCTGTTTAGATTTTCTTGTATATTCCTAGAGAATAATGTTACCCCTTGAAATGCCAACATTGCCTAGTATGTGTCATTGGGAGTAAAGGCCACCACCTGCATAAGGGAAACGAAGGTTGGGCGTTATTTCATGGTTCCAATAGGTATTTCATTGTTCCTTTTGTTGTTGGAGGCTTCATGAGAAAAGACTTGACATGACCACTTCAAGCTTTTGGAGTGCTATTTTACATTGAGTCTGTCTGTTTTTTCCTTAGAGCTGACAAAATGTTACAAAAATTGTCAAGTCTGGCTTTTGTTGATTTGGTAATTTTCAAAAACTAACTTCAATTTCATATAAATCCTAAAACATGTAAATCGATACTATTAACCTTCTTAAAGACTGCAAATGCCATATCAACCTAATGTCAAAGATGGGGTCTTCGGACAAACCCTCCGACCATGGCTGTAAACAAAACGGAGCTAATCTAATATCCAATTTCTGTGAATTATTTGTGGAAAGTGTTGATTTATCGATGCCCAGTAGGCAGAGAACCAGTGCAAACTGCTCTCACTCGCTCCCATACACAAAACTTTGTAAACATTCAATCAAACAGCCCTTGGCACAGGACAATTGCCGAAGAGTGGTCTGTCACTTCCAAATACAGGATGAGGCCTCAGAAAACCTGGAAGCAGGAAAAGGCAAAGTAGAGAATGGAAACTAGTGCAGGGTCTGACCTGTGGTAATGCAGCATCAAAGGTGAAACTCTGTTTTACTTGGAAGAACACTCTCAAGCGGGCAGCAGGCATGGGATTGAAGGTGATGCGCTGAGTATTAGCAGAGTGAACAGCAGATGCTTGGCTGACAGAACTCAAAGAAATCAGCTCAAAATATCCCCACAATTGAATCTGAGACCAAGATCCGAGCTGCCAAATCTGAGCTAGCAGAGGCAGCGGAAAAAGAGAAGTAGGGCGACAGATGATGGCTCTCGCACAACTCAGGGATCTAGAGTGCGTTGTGGGTTTTGGTGGGTACGTTCAAGAGAGCAAAGAGAACTGTGAACTCAGTGAGACAGCAACCGCACTGGCTCGTGAGTTTGACATTATCAATACGTCCTTAGGCCACATCAACTGCATCTGCAGGACCAGGGCCCAATTGGACATTTTGCCAATAGAGCACGTGTGGGTCTCAATCAGAGGTATCATGCATCTGGACTGAGGGTTCCTGGGTGCGTTGGGATTGAAATAAGTATTAAAAGATTTAGGAACTGCTACATTCATAACCTGGATTGGGATTACAGACTGGTTTGAGGCAGAGGATGGGGAACAGCTCTGTGGTTGCCTTCGTGATTCCATAACTCAAGAATGAGAGAACTAGGAAGAGTGGTCAAAGTCCATACCATGAGAAGATGAAGCATTTCTTACAGCATTACCACCCAAATGCAGATGCTATATTTTGGACTTCACTGACAGGGTACTGCAACGAGGACACATAGGTCGGTCTGCGGGATCATCCCAGCAGGCCCTGAAGTATGATATCCATACATATGCTTCCACTGGTGTTTCTGTAGACAGAGAAGCTCTGGGAAGAACTGGTAACATTGGGACATTCCCATGGCAGTAGAAAGTACAAGCGCACTCTCTGTTGGCTGTTTTGGAGACACTTCAAAATGACATACAGAAGAATGCAGAGCTGAAAACCTATAGAAGCTTCATTTCCACTAGAGGAAGTGCCCTGCGCCCTTTCAGAATTGTGAGATTAATGTAATAAAAAAGAGGATCAACTAACTGAAACAGTATGGTGTGTTCATCACAACAAAGACAACACCAGGATTTAGAGATATACCAGACAACACACACAGGAACAGGGCATGGCATCAAGGTCTAGGGAAAATTGTCCTCACAGAAATACCTTGGAAATGCGTACACCAAAAAGTCTAAAGTTTGCACTTATCCAAGCCCAATTTGTCTATATTAGATACATGATATTACCTGAACTATAGGGTAAAAGAAGTATAGTAAAAGAAACAGGAAGTACCATTTTCAGTTCCAAAGAGATTGAAGGCCCAAAAAATAAGCTTTCAAACAACTAGACGGCAAAACGTTACCAGAGCAAGCTCTGAAAATAGATGTGAGGAAAACACTGATGAACAACAGTGCCTCAGAATCACAAAAGCAAAATACCAGAAAAGGGGAAGAGAAAGTCTAAAGAATAACCAATAAAATCAGAAAAGTCAATGGATGCGATAAAAACTGGGCTAAGGTCAATCCTAAGCAGACTACATAATGCAGAGGGACTCGTGAATGACTGCGAGGACAGGGGAACAGAAATCCCTTGATCAGAAAATGGCACAGAAAAGCAAGTGCAATCCAATGCTAACATCACTGTTGAATCATGGATTAAGTGTAAGCAGGTAAGAATAGGACTCATAGGATTCCCAAATGGAAAAGCAAGTGATAAAATAAAAAATTCTGAAGAGGAATTTGTAGAAAAATCAGAAAGAAATTTGCTGAAAGCCAAGAAAGTATCATCTATACGAATTCAGGAAGTACACAGCGTCCAAAATAGGTGGAATCCCAATAGACCAACAAGCAGCTGTAGAATTCAAATAAACAAAGTTCATGATCATCCCAGTGATGTAAAATGCACCTCGAGGAAAGCAACTTAGTCACAACAGAACCTCCAGAGGGGTTTCAGCTGATATCACGGCAGAAAATTTGCAGCACTGGGAGGAGTGCAAGGAAATAGGCCATACCCTGAATGAGAAAAAGCTGCAATCTAGGGTAGCCTATGCCAAATGACCGCCATTTATAACAACGGCAGAGCTAGGGAATTTCACTGATCTTGAAACCTTAAAAGAATTCAGCAGTTTGAGACTGATACTAAAACAAAAATTGAGATTCCTACCCTGAGTAGAAAAGAAGCAAGAAGAAATTGATATAACAAAACCATTATTGTAAATGCAAGGAGAGTCTCATTTGCAAAGAAGTAACAAGAATAAGGCAAGGAGGACATCAAAATCTTAAAGATGGGAGAGGATAGCATGAAATCACAGGTGATTATAAGCACTATCGTCAGTGAATCAGCTTACATGACTGTCTGAAGCAAAAGGAGAGATGCATGGCATAATGTGTTTGCAATACAATCAGACAAACAAACAAACACCAAAAGGTTACAGTTGGCTGACATATACAATACAAACATGATTATTCAAAACCAAATGATCAAATTGATGACAAGGATCATTCAACACGCATCGACCCAGTATTGCGGCTAGCATGTACTCAAGAAACTTGTATTAAGAAAACAGATGCGTGCATTAATATTCATAGATACTGATCCACAAGTGCATATTGTGAGCCTACCCAAATCACGGTTTTGAATAAGAGTGAGTCATAGAACGGGATATAGTCTTACAAGTCTTCCAAAAGGAAGAATGAATGCCATATTCTATGCTTCGTAGGGAAGAAATGGCATAATCCTATAACAAAGAAAAGTAGCTTTGCAAAATTGTACTAAGTGCAAAAGAGACAGACAGGAATGTGCACGTTGGGATTCGTTACATTTCTAGGAATTTCAGCAACCATGAATCAAATGGATCCATGTTCTGAGAGTGTGGGTATTTCAGCAGAAAGCAAAAGACGGATATGTAATCTGGGTGAATGGATATTACACAAACATGAGTTTCCTTGAGTGTGTCTCTGTGTACTGTGAACTGTTAGAAAGTTTAAAGAGGTGTGAATCCATAAACTGAACATGGATACACTTCCCTCCATTTGTACAGTGTATACAGATTTGAACAAAAAGGAAAGAGAGAAGAGAAAAAGACCACGGGACCCTTCTGGATAGAATCACATTTCCCTTAGGAAAATCTCGTCAAATGCAGCATCACCCCCAACACTGACTTGATGCATCAACCACTGGGGATGGCAGTTACCGGTTGGATTCCAGGTGGAATGTTGTTGTGTACCACGAGGCTTGTTGCGGCTGGTGGATCCAAGGTAACTGGGCAGAATTCTATAGGTGGATCAGTTTGATTGTGGTTCTGCTGCCCTATGTGGAGATTGGCTTACGTCTTTTGTTCGGGAAGCTGAGTAAGTTTGAGATACTGCTGCTGCCCAAAGACCTCAGTTCACGGGTCAGTTTCCAGAATCTGAAAGGGCAGACAGTGGAAGATCTGCCTGTCATCAGCTTACTGGTGAGGCTCCGAGGTAATTTCAGACTTGCCCATTCCTGTTGACGTCGACTTTATGGGAGACACGAAGAGAAGCTGGCAGAAAAACTGGCTGCATTGTTTGAGGAGATGTGCGAACACATTGAAGAAAGTTGTTCTGCTACAGTGGAGAATATCGGCATGGAGACATCTCTAGAGCATACCAGGCTCGGAAGACATTCATGAGACCTACTGAAACTCGCTGATACTGGCAGAAACATACAGAGTGTCAACGTGCCCTTGAGAAAGTTACTCGATTCACTGCTCCAAGAACGGGTCCAAGATTCCTGACATCTAAAAGAGAAGAGATGGCAGAGATGATAAAAGCGCTCATGTCCTTGGAAGAGGTCGTGGGAATCCACACATCCCAAGGGGCATTTACAAATCATTCACACCGAAATGCACCAAGCCCAGGTAAGCCTATTAACAGGTTTGTTGTTAGCTATCAATCACATGGTCTTCCCTCCACTCCACTCAGTCATCCATTTCAAAGGATCAGAACCTGAGCTGCAATGAATCCGTTAGGAGGAAAGCAAGCCCCTACTAGAATCAGAGTTCCTATTCCTTCACACACGGTGAACAACAGTGAACACCTTAAAGGTCAAATACTCTCGAGTAAAATAGATAGGAATTGAATACTTAGCTCACACAAAGAAATGATGACCTTCTCCTAGATTCAGCAAATGCTGGGTTTATGTATACTTTGGGCTGAAAGGAGTGTGGGAAGTGTGGGGAATCTTTGACTGAACGTGACTTCGTATTAGGCCTCAGTTATTCAAGACAGTAAAGGAAAATATTAGATGTCAGATAGTGAACTGAAATGTAAAATTAGCCAAAAACATTAAAGACACAGGTTTTGTGGACCGTCGTTCCCTTCCGTCAAGCCCCGGGTTCACTATATCTTGGAGGTGCAGACTTGGTTGTGTTAAATTGCTTTACCCAACATGATCGGATGATTAAGTCTTCTCAGCACTGATAGAAGAACACCTGTTTCTCAATAGCCTAGCAAAGCTGCAGCAGGTTTCTCATAGTTAAATGCCTCTAGGTGCTTTTGGAATCAAGCCTAAATTTATATATTCTGTTTAGATTTTCTTGTATATTCCTAGAGAATAATGTTACCCCTTGAAATGCCAACATTGCCTAGTATGTGTCATTGGGAGTAAAGGCCACCACCTGCATAAGGGAAACGAAGGTTGGGCGTTATTTCATGGTTCCAATAGGTATTTCATTGTTCCTTTTGTTGTTGGAGGCTTCATGAGAAAAGACTTGACATGACCACTTCAAGCTTTTGGAGTGCTATTTTACATTGAGTCTGTCTGTTTTTTCCTTAGAGCTGACAAAATGTTACAAAAATTGTCAAGTCTGGCTTTTGTTGATTTGGTAATTTTCAAAAACTAACTTCAATTTCATATAAATCCTAAAACATGTAAATCGATACTATTAACCTTCTTAAAGACTGCAAATGCCATATCAACCTAATGTCAAAGATGGGGTCTTCGGACAAACCCTCCGACCATGGCTGTAAACAAAACGGAGCTAATCTAATATCCAATTTCTGTGAATTATTTGTGGAAAGTGTTGATTTATCGATGCCCAGTAGGCAGAGAACCAGTGCAAACTGCTCTCACTCGCTCCCATACACAAAACTTTGTAAACATTCAATCAAACAGCCCTTGGCACAGGACAATTGCCGAAGAGTGGTCTGTCACTTCCAAATACAGGATGAGGCCTCAGAAAACCTGGAAGCAGGAAAAGGCAAAGTAGAGAATGGAAACTAGTGCAGGGTCTGACCTGTGGTAATGCAGCATCAAAGGTGAAACTCTGTTTTACTTGGAAGAACACTCTCAAGCGGGCAGCAGGCATGGGATTGAAGGTGATGCGCTGAGTATTAGCAGAGTGAACAGCAGATGCTTGGCTGACAGAACTCAAAGAAATCAGCTCAAAATATCCCCACAATTGAATCTGAGACCAAGATCCGAGCTGCCAAATCTGAGCTAGCAGAGGCAGCGGAAAAAGAGAAGTAGGGCGACAGATGATGGCTCTCGCACAACTCAGGGATCTAGAGTGCGTTGTGGGTTTTGGTGGGTACGTTCAAGAGAGCAAAGAGAACTGTGAACTCAGTGAGACAGCAACCGCACTGGCTCGTGAGTTTGACATTATCAATACGTCCTTAGGCCACATCCACTGCATCTGCAGGACCAGGGCCCAATTGGACATTTTGCCAATAGAGCACGTGTGGGTCTCAATCAGAGGTATCATGCATCTGGACTGAGGGTTCCTGGGTGCGTTGGGATTGAAATAAGTATTAAAAGATTTAGGAACTGCTACATTCATAACCTGGATTGGGATTACAGACTGGTTTGAGGCAGAGGATGGGGAACAGCTCTGTGGTTGCCTTCGTGATTCCATAACTCAAGAATGAGAGAACTAGGAAGAGTGGTCAAAGTCCATACCATGAGAAGATGAAGCATTTCTTACAGCATTACCACCCAAATGCAGATGCTATATTTTGGACTTCACTGACAGGGTACTGCAACGAGGACACATAGGTCGGTCTGCGGGATCATCCCAGCAGGCCCTGAAGTATGATATCCATACATATGCTTCCACTGGTGTTTCTGTAGACAGAGAAGCTCTGGGAAGAACTGGTAACATTGGGACATTCCCATGGCAGTAGAAAGTACAAGCGCACTCTCTGTTGGCTGTTTTGGAGACACTTCAAAATGACATACAGAAGAATGCAGAGCTGAAAACCTATAGAAGCTTCATTTCCACTAGAGGAAGTGCCCTGCGCCCTTTCAGAATTGTGAGATTAATGTAATAAAAAAGAGGATCAACTAACTGAAACAGTATGGTGTGTTCATCACAACAAAGACAACACCAGGATTTAGAGATATACCAGACAACACACACAGGAACAGGGCATGGCATCAAGGTCTAGGGAAAATTGTCCTCACAGAAATACCTTGGAAATGCGTACACCAAAAAGTCTAAAGTTTGCACTTATCCAAGCCCAATTTGTCTATATTAGATACATGATATTACCTGAACTATAGGGTAAAAGAAGTATAGTAAAAGAAACAGGAAGTACCATTTTCAGTTCCAAAGAGATTGAAGGCCCAAAAAATAAGCTTTCAAACAACTAGACGGCAAAACGTTACCAGAGCAAGCTCTGAAAATAGATGTGAGGAAAACACTGATGAACAACAGTGCCTCAGAATCACAAAAGCAAAATACCAGAAAAGGGGAAGAGAAAGTCTAAAGAATAACCAATAAAATCAGAAAAGTCAATGGATGCGATAAAAACTGGGCTAAGGTCAATCCTAAGCAGACTACATAATGCAGAGGGACTCGTGAATGACTGCGAGGACAGGGGAACAGAAATCCCTTGATCAGAAAATGGCACAGAAAAGCAAGTGCAATCCAATGCTAACATCACTGTTGAATCATGGATTAAGTGTAAGCAGGTAAGAATAGGACTCATAGGATTCCCAAATGGAAAAGCAAGTGATAAAATAAAAAATTCTGAAGAGGAATTTGTAGAAAAATCAGAAAGAAATTTGCTGAAAGCCAAGAAAGTATCATCTATACGAATTCAGGAAGTACACAGCGTCCAAAATAGGTGGAATCCCAATAGACCAACAAGCAGCTGTAGAATTCAAATAAACAAAGTTCATGATCATCCCAGTGATGTAAAATGCACCTCGAGGAAAGCAACTTAGTCACAACAGAACCTCCAGAGGGGTTTCAGCTGATATCACGGCAGAAAATTTGCAGCACTGGGAGGAGTGCAAGGAAATAGGCCATACCCTGAATGAGAAAAAGCTGCAATCTAGGGTAGCCTATGCCAAATGACCGCCATTTATAACAACGGCAGAGCTAGGGAATTTCACTGATCTTGAAACCTTAAAAGAATTCAGCAGTTTGAGACTGATACTAAAACAAAAATTGAGATTCCTACCCTGAGTAGAAAAGAAGCAAGAAGAAATTGATATAACAAAACCATTATTGTAAATGCAAGGAGAGTCTCATTTGCAAAGAAGTAACAAGAATAAGGCAAGGAGGACATCAAAATCTTAAAGATGGGAGAGGATAGCATGAAATCACAGGTGATTATAAGCACTATCGTCAGTGAATCAGCTTACATGACTGTCTGAAGCAAAAGGAGAGATGCATGGCATAATGTGTTTGCAATACAATCAGACAAACAAACAAACACCAAAAGGTTACAGTTGGCTGACATATACAATACAAACATGATTATTCAAAACCAAATGATCAAATTGATGACAAGGATCATTCAACACGCATCGACCCAGTATTGCGGCTAGCATGTACTCAAGAAACTTGTATTAAGAAAACAGATGCGTGCATTAATATTCATAGATACTGATCCACAAGTGCATATTGTGAGCCTACCCAAATCACGGTTTTGAATAAGAGTGAGTCATAGAACGGGATATAGTCTTACAAGTCTTCCAAAAGGAAGAATGAATGCCATATTCTATGCTTCGTAGGGAAGAAATGGCATAATCCTATAACAAAGAAAAGTAGCTTTGCAAAATTGTACTAAGTGCAAAAGAGACAGACAGGAATGTGCACGTTGGGATTCGTTACATTTCTAGGAATTTCAGCAACCATGAATCAAATGGATCCATGTTCTGAGAGTGTGGGTATTTCAGCAGAAAGCAAAAGACGGATATGTAATCTGGGTGAATGGATATTACACAAACATGAGTTTCCTTGAGTGTGTCTCTGTGTACTGTGAACTGTTAGAAAGTTTAAAGAGGTGTGAATCCATAAACTGAACATGGATACACTTCCCTCCATTTGTACAGTGTATACAGATTTGAACAAAAAGGAAAGAGAGAAGAGAAAAAGACCACGGGACCCTTCTGGATAGAATCACATTTCCCTTAGGAAAATCTCGTCAAATGCAGCATCACCCCCAACACTGACTTGATGCATCAACCACTGGGGATGGCAGTTACCGGTTGGATTCCAGGTGGAATGTTGTTGTGTACCACGAGGCTTGTTGCGGCTGGTGGATCCAAGGTAACTGGGCAGAATTCTATAGGTGGATCAGTTTGATTGTGGTTCTGCTGCCCTATGTGGAGATTGGCTTACGTCTTTTGTTCGGGAAGCTGAGTAAGTTTGAGATACTGCTGCTGCCCAAAGACCTCAGTTCACGGGTCAGTTTCCAGAATCTGAAAGGGCAGACAGTGGAAGATCTGCCTGTCATCAGCTTACTGGTGAGGCTCCGAGGTAATTTCAGACTTGCCCATTCCTGTTGACGTCGACTTTATGGGAGACACGAAGAGAAGCTGGCAGAAAAACTGGCTGCATTGTTTGAGGAGATGTGCGAACACATTGAAGAAAGTTGTTCTGCTACAGTGGAGAATATCGGCATGGAGACATCTCTAGAGCATACCAGGCTCGGAAGACATTCATGAGACCTACTGAAACTCGCTGATACTGGCAGAAACATACAGAGTGTCAACGTGCCCTTGAGAAAGTTACTCGATTCACTGCTCCAAGAACGGGTCCAAGATTCCTGACATCTAAAAGAGAAGAGATGGCAGAGATGATAAAAGCGCTCATGTCCTTGGAAGAGGTCGTGGGAATCCACACATCCCAAGGGGCATTTACAAATCATTCACACCGAAATGCACCAAGCCCAGGTAAGCCTATTAACAGGTTTGTTGTTAGCTATCAATCACATGGTCTTCCCTCCACTCCACTCAGTCATCCATTTCAAAGGATCAGAACCTGAGCTGCAATGAATCCGTTAGGAGGAAAGCAAGCCCCTACTAGAATCAGAGTTCCTATTCCTTCACACACGGTGAACAACAGTGAACACCTTAAAGGTCAAATACTCTCGAGTAAAATAGATAGGAATTGAATACTTAGCTCACACAAAGAAATGATGACCTTCTCCTAGATTCAGCAAATGCTGGGTTTATGTATACTTTGGGCTGAAAGGAGTGTGGGAAGTGTGGGGAATCTTTGACTGAACGTGACTTCGTATTAGGCCTCAGTTATTCAAGACAGTAAAGGAAAATATTAGATGTCAGATAGTGAACTGAAATGTAAAATTAGCCAAAAACATTAAAGACACAGGTTTTGTGGACCGTCGTTCCCTTCCGTCAAGCCCCGGGTTCACTATATCTTGGAGGTGCAGACTTGGTTGTGTTAAATTGCTTTACCCAACATGATCGGATGATTAAGTCTTCTCAGCACTGATAGAAGAACACCTGTTTCTCAATAGCCTAGCAAAGCTGCAGCAGGTTTCTCATAGTTAAATGCCTCTAGGTGCTTTTGGAATCAAGCCTAAATTTATATATTCTGTTTAGATTTTCTTGTATATTCCTAGAGAATAATGTTACCCCTTGAAATGCCAACATTGCCTAGTATGTGTCATTGGGAGTAAAGGCCACCACCTGCATAAGGGAAACGAAGGTTGGGCGTTATTTCATGGTTCCAATAGGTATTTCATTGTTCCTTTTGTTGTTGGAGGCTTCATGAGAAAAGACTTGACATGACCACTTCAAGCTTTTGGAGTGCTATTTTACATTGAGTCTGTCTGTTTTTTCCTTAGAGCTGACAAAATGTTACAAAAATTGTCAAGTCTGGCTTTTGTTGATTTGGTAATTTTCAAAAACTAACTTCAATTTCATATAAATCCTAAAACATGTAAATCGATACTATTAACCTTCTTAAAGACTGCAAATGCCATATCAACCTAATGTCAAAGATGGGGTCTTCGGACAAACCCTCCGACCATGGCTGTAAACAAAACGGAGCTAATCTAATATCCAATTTCTGTGAATTATTTGTGGAAAGTGTTGATTTATCGATGCCCAGTAGGCAGAGAACCAGTGCAAACTGCTCTCACTCGCTCCCATACACAAAACTTTGTAAACATTCAATCAAACAGCCCTTGGCACAGGACAATTGCCGAAGAGTGGTCTGTCACTTCCAAATACAGGATGAGGCCTCAGAAAACCTGGAAGCAGGAAAAGGCAAAGTAGAGAATGGAAACTAGTGCAGGGTCTGACCTGTGGTAATGCAGCATCAAAGGTGAAACTCTGTTTTACTTGGAAGAACACTCTCAAGCGGGCAGCAGGCATGGGATTGAAGGTGATGCGCTGAGTATTAGCAGAGTGAACAGCAGATGCTTGGCTGACAGAACTCAAAGAAATCAGCTCAAAATATCCCCACAATTGAATCTGAGACCAAGATCCGAGCTGCCAAATCTGAGCTAGCAGAGGCAGCGGAAAAAGAGAAGTAGGGCGACAGATGATGGCTCTCGCACAACTCAGGGATCTAGAGTGCGTTGTGGGTTTTGGTGGGTACGTTCAAGAGAGCAAAGAGAACTGTGAACTCAGTGAGACAGCAACCGCACTGGCTCGTGAGTTTGACATTATCAATACGTCCTTAGGCCACATCAACTGCATCTGCAGGACCAGGGCCCAATTGGACATTTTGCCAATAGAGCACGTGTGGGTCTCAATCAGAGGTATCATGCATCTGGACTGAGGGTTCCTGGGTGCGTTGGGATTGAAATAAGTATTAAAAGATTTAGGAACTGCTACATTCATAACCTGGATTGGGATTACAGACTGGTTTGAGGCAGAGGATGGGGAACAGCTCTGTGGTTGCCTTCGTGATTCCATAACTCAAGAATGAGAGAACTAGGAAGAGTGGTCAAAGTCCATACCATGAGAAGATGAAGCATTTCTTACAGCATTACCACCCAAATGCAGATGCTATATTTTGGACTTCACTGACAGGGTACTGCAACGAGGACACATAGGTCGGTCTGCGGGATCATCCCAGCAGGCCCTGAAGTATGATATCCATACATATGCTTCCACTGGTGTTTCTGTAGACAGAGAAGCTCTGGGAAGAACTGGTAACATTGGGACATTCCCATGGCAGTAGAAAGTACAAGCGCACTCTCTGTTGGCTGTTTTGGAGACACTTCAAAATGACATACAGAAGAATGCAGAGCTGAAAACCTATAGAAGCTTCATTTCCACTAGAGGAAGTGCCCTGCGCCCTTTCAGAATTGTGAGATAAATGTAATAAAAAAGAGGATCAACTAACTGAAACAGTATGGTGTGTTCATCACAACAAAGACAACACCAGGATTTAGAGATATACCAGACAACACACACAGGAACAGGGCATGGCATCAAGGTCTAGGGAAAATTGTCCTCACAGAAATACCTTGGAAATGCGTACACCAAAAAGTCTAAAGTTTGCACTTATCCAAGCCCAATTTGTCTATATTAGATACATGATATTACCTGAACTATAGGGTAAAAGAAGTATAGTAAAAGAAACAGGAAGTACCATTTTCAGTTCCAAAGAGATTGAAGGCCCAAAAAATAAGCTTTCAAACAACTAGACGGCAAAACGTTACCAGAGCAAGCTCTGAAAATAGATGTGAGGAAAACACTGATGAACAACAGTGCCTCAGAATCACAAAAGCAAAATACCAGAAAAGGGGAAGAGAAAGTCTAAAGAATAACCAATAAAATCAGAAAAGTCAATGGATGCGATAAAAACTGGGCTAAGGTCAATCCTAAGCAGACTACATAATGCAGAGGGACTCGTGAATGACTGCGAGGACAGGGGAACAGAAATCCCTTGATCAGAAAATGGCACAGAAAAGCAAGTGCAATCCAATGCTAACATCACTGTTGAATCATGGATTAAGTGTAAGCAGGTAAGAATAGGACTCATAGGATTCCCAAATGGAAAAGCAAGTGATAAAATAAAAAATTCTGAAGAGGAATTTGTAGAAAAATCAGAAAGAAATTTGCTGAAAGCCAAGAAAGTATCATCTATACGAATTCAGGAAGTACACAGCGTCCAAAATAGGTGGAATCCCAATAGACCAACAAGCAGCTGTAGAATTCAAATAAACAAAGTTCATGATCATCCCAGTGATGTAAAATGCACCTCGAGGAAAGCAACTTAGTCACAACAGAACCTCCAGAGGGGTTTCAGCTGATATCACGGCAGAAAATTTGCAGCACTGGGAGGAGTGCAAGGAAATAGGCCATACCCTGAATGAGAAAAAGCTGCAATCTAGGGTAGCCTATGCCAAATGACCGCCATTTATAACAACGGCAGAGCTAGGGAATTTCACTGATCTTGAAACCTTAAAAGAATTCAGCAGTTTGAGACTGATACTAAAACAAAAATTGAGATTCCTACCCTGAGTAGAAAAGAAGCAAGAAGAAATTGATATAACAAAACCATTATTGTAAATGCAAGGAGAGTCTCATTTGCAAAGAAGTAACAAGAATAAGGCAAGGAGGACATCAAAATCTTAAAGATGGGAGAGGATAGCATGAAATCACAGGTGATTATAAGCACTATCGTCAGTGAATCAGCTTACATGACTGTCTGAAGCAAAAGGAGAGATGCATGGCATAATGTGTTTGCAATACAATCAGACAAACAAACAAACACCAAAAGGTTACAGTTGGCTGACATATACAATACAAACATGATTATTCAAAACCAAATGATCAAATTGATGACAAGGATCATTCAACACGCATCGACCCAGTATTGCGGCTAGCATGTACTCAAGAAACTTGTATTAAGAAAACAGATGCGTGCATTAATATTCATAGATACTGATCCACAAGTGCATATTGTGAGCCTACCCAAATCACGGTTTTGAATAAGAGTGAGTCATAGAACGGGATATAGTCTTACAAGTCTTCCAAAAGGAAGAATGAATGCCATATTCTATGCTTCGTAGGGAAGAAATGGCATAATCCTATAACAAAGAAAAGTAGCTTTGCAAAATTGTACTAAGTGCAAAAGAGACAGACAGGAATGTGCACGTTGGGATTCGTTACATTTCTAGGAATTTCAGCAACCATGAATCAAATGGATCCATGTTCTGAGAGTGTGGGTATTTCAGCAGAAAGCAAAAGACGGATATGTAATCTGGGTGAATGGATATTACACAAACATGAGTTTCCTTGAGTGTGTCTCTGTGTACTGTGAACTGTTAGAAAGTTTAAAGAGGTGTGAATCCATAAACTGAACATGGATACACTTCCCTCCATTTGTACAGTGTATACAGATTTGAACAAAAAGGAAAGAGAGAAGAGAAAAAGACCACGGGACCCTTCTGGATAGAATCACATTTCCCTTAGGAAAATCTCGTCAAATGCAGCATCACCCCCAACACTGACTTGATGCATCAACCACTGGGGATGGCAGTTACCGGTTGGATTCCAGGTGGAATGTTGTTGTGTACCACGAGGCTTGTTGCGGCTGGTGGATCCAAGGTAACTGGGCAGAATTCTATAGGTGGATCAGTTTGATTGTGGTTCTGCTGCCCTATGTGGAGATTGGCTTACGTCTTTTGTTCGGGAAGCTGAGTAAGTTTGAGATACTGCTGCTGCCCAAAGACCTCAGTTCACGGGTCAGTTTCCAGAATCTGAAAGGGCAGACAGTGGAAGATCTGCCTGTCATCAGCTTACTGGTGAGGCTCCGAGGTAATTTCAGACTTGCCCATTCCTGTTGACGTCGACTTTATGGGAGACACGAAGAGAAGCTGGCAGAAAAACTGGCTGCATTGTTTGAGGAGATGTGCGAACACATTGAAGAAAGTTGTTCTGCTACAGTGGAGAATATCGGCATGGAGACATCTCTAGAGCATACCAGGCTCGGAAGACATTCATGAGACCTACTGAAACTCGCTGATACTGGCAGAAACATACAGAGTGTCAACGTGCCCTTGAGAAAGTTACTCGATTCACTGCTCCAAGAACGGGTCCAAGATTCCTGACATCTAAAAGAGAAGAGATGGCAGAGATGATAAAAGCGCTCATGTCCTTGGAAGAGGTCGTGGGAATCCACACATCCCAAGGGGCATTTACAAATCATTCACACCGAAATGCACCAAGCCCAGGTAAGCCTATTAACAGGTTTGTTGTTAGCTATCAATCACATGGTCTTCCCTCCACTCCACTCAGTCATCCATTTCAAAGGATCAGAACCTGAGCTGCAATGAATCCGTTAGGAGGAAAGCAAGCCCCTACTAGAATCAGAGTTCCTATTCCTTCACACACGGTGAACAACAGTGAACACCTTAAAGGTCAAATACTCTCGAGTAAAATAGATAGGAATTGAATACTTAGCTCACACAAAGAAATGATGACCTTCTCCTAGATTCAGCAAATGCTGGGTTTATGTATACTTTGGGCTGAAAGGAGTGTGGGAAGTGTGGGGAATCTTTGACTGAACGTGACTTCGTATTAGGCCTCAGTTATTCAAGACAGTAAAGGAAAATATTAGATGTCAGATAGTGAACTGAAATGTAAAATTAGCCAAAAACATTAAAGACACAGGTTTTGTGGACCGTCGTTCCCTTCCGTCAAGCCCCGGGTTCACTATATCTTGGAGGTGCAGACTTGGTTGTGTTAAATTGCTTTACCCAACATGATCGGATGATTAAGTCTTCTCAGCACTGATAGAAGAACACCTGTTTCTCAATAGCCTAGCAAAGCTGCAGCAGGTTTCTCATAGTTAAATGCCTCTAGGTGCTTTTGGAATCAAGCCTAAATTTATATATTCTGTTTAGATTTTCTTGTATATTCCTAGAGAATAATGTTACCCCTTGAAATGCCAACATTGCCTAGTATGTGTCATTGGGAGTAAAGGCCACCACCTGCATAAGGGAAACGAAGGTTGGGCGTTATTTCATGGTTCCAATAGGTATTTCATTGTTCCTTTTGTTGTTGGAGGCTTCATGAGAAAAGACTTGACATGACCACTTCAAGCTTTTGGAGTGCTATTTTACATTGAGTCTGTCTGTTTTTTCCTTAGAGCTGACAAAATGTTACAAAAATTGTCAAGTCTGGCTTTTGTTGATTTGGTAATTTTCAAAAACTAACTTCAATTTCATATAAATCCTAAAACATGTAAATCGATACTATTAACCTTCTTAAAGACTGCAAATGCCATATCAACCTAATGTCAAAGATGGGGTCTTCGGACAAACCCTCCGACCATGGCTGTAAACAAAACGGAGCTAATCTAATATCCAATTTCTGTGAATTATTTGTGGAAAGTGTTGATTTATCGATGCCCAGTAGGCAGAGAACCAGTGCAAACTGCTCTCACTCGCTCCCATACACAAAACTTTGTAAACATTCAATCAAACAGCCCTTGGCACAGGACAATTGCTGAAGAGTGGTCTGTCACTTCCAAATACAGGATGAGGCCTCAGAAAACCTGGAAGCAGGAAAAGGCAAAGTAGAGAATGGAAACTAGTGCAGGGTCTGACCTGTGGTAATGCAGCATCAAAGGTGAAACTCTGTTTTACTTGGAAGAACACTCTCAAGCGGGCAGCAGGCATGGGATTGAAGGTGATGTGCTGAGTATTAGCAGAGTGAACAGCAGATGCTTGGCTGACAGAACTCAAAGAAATCAGCTCAAAATATCCCCACAATTGAATCTGAGACCAAGATCCGAGCTGCCAAATCTGAGCTAGCAGAGGCAGCGGAAAAAGAGAAGTAGGGCGACAGATGATGGCTCTCGCACAACTCAGGGATCTAGAGTGCGTTGTGGGTTTTGGTGGGTACGTTCAAGAGAGCAAAGAGAACTGTGAACTCAGTGAGACAGCAACCGCACTGGCTCGTGAGTTTGACATTATCAATACGTCCTTAGGCCACATCAACTGCATCTGCAGGACCAGGGCCCAATTGGACATTTTGCCAATAGAGCACGTGTGGGTCTCAATCAGAGGTATCATGCATCTGGACTGAGGGTTCCTGGGTGCGTTGGGATTGAAATAAGTATTAAAAGATTTAGGAACTGCTACATTCATAACCTGGATTGGGATTACAGACTGGTTTGAGGCAGAGGATGGGGAACAGCTCTGTGGTTGCCTTCGTGATTCCATAACTCAAGAATGAGAGAACTAGGAAGAGTGGTCAAAGTCCATACCATGAGAAGATGAAGCATTTCTTACAGCATTACCACCCAAATGCAGATGCTATATTTTGGACTTCACTGACAGGGTACTGCAACGAGGACACATAGGTCGGTCTGCGGGATCATCCCAGCAGGCCCTGAAGTATGATATCCATACATATGCTTCCACTGGTGTTTCTGTAGACAGAGAAGCTCTGGGAAGAACTGGTAACATTGGGACATTCCCATGGCAGTAGAAAGTACAAGCGCACTCTCTGTTGGCTGTTTTGGAGACACTTCAAAATGACATACAGAAGAATGCAGAGCTGAAAACCTATAGAAGCTTCATTTCCACTAGAGGAAGTGCCCTGCGCCCTTTCAGAATTGTGAGATAAATGTAATAAAAAAGAGGATCAACTAACTGAAACAGTATGGTGTGTTCATCACAACAAAGACAACACCAGGATTTAGAGATATACCAGACAACACACACAGGAACAGGGCATGGCATCAAGGTCTAGGGAAAATTGTCCTCACAGAAATACCTTGGAAATGCGTACACCAAAAAGTCTAAAGTTTGCACTTATCCAAGCCCAATTTGTCTATATTAGATACATGATATTACCTGAACTATAGGGTAAAAGAAGTATAGTAAAAGAAACAGGAAGTACCATTTTCAGTTCCAAAGAGATTGAAGGCCCAAAAAATAAGCTTTCAAACAACTAGACGGCAAAACGTTACCAGAGCAAGCTCTGAAAATAGATGTGAGGAAAACACTGATGAACAACAGTGCCTCAGAATCACAAAAGCAAAATACCAGAAAAGGGGAAGAGAAAGTCTAAAGAATAACCAATAAAATCAGAAAAGTCAATGGATGCGATAAAAACTGGGCTAAGGTCAATCCTAAGCAGACTACATAATGCAGAGGGACTCGTGAATGACTGCGAGGACAGGGGAACAGAAATCCCTTGATCAGAAAATGGCACAGAAAAGCAAGTGCAATCCAATGCTAACATCACTGTTGAATCATGGATTAAGTGTAAGCAGGTAAGAATAGGACTCATAGGATTCCCAAATGGAAAAGCAAGTGATAAAATAAAAAATTCTGAAGAGGAATTTGTAGAAAAATCAGAAAGAAATTTGCTGAAAGCCAAGAAAGTATCATCTATACGAATTCAGGAAGTACACAGCGTCCAAAATAGGTGGAATCCCAATAGACCAACAAGCAGCTGTAGAATTCAAATAAACAAAGTTCATGATCATCCCAGTGATGTAAAATGCACCTCGAGGAAAGCAACTTAGTCACAACAGAACCTCCAGAGGGGTTTCAGCTGATATCACGGCAGAAAATTTGCAGCACTGGGAGGAGTGCAAGGAAATAGGCCATACCCTGAATGAGAAAAAGCTGCAATCTAGGGTAGCCTATGCCAAATGACCGCCATTTATAACAACGGCAGAGCTAGGGAATTTCACTGATCTTGAAACCTTAAAAGAATTCAGCAGTTTGAGACTGATACTAAAACAAAAATTGAGATTCCTACCCTGAGTAGAAAAGAAGCAAGAAGAAATTGATATAACAAAACCATTATTGTAAATGCAAGGAGAGTCTCATTTGCAAAGAAGTAACAAGAATAAGGCAAGGAGGACATCAAAATCTTAAAGATGGGAGAGGATAGCATGAAATCACAGGTGATTATAAGCACTATCGTCAGTGAATCAGCTTACATGACTGTCTGAAGCAAAAGGAGAGATGCATGGCATAATGTGTTTGCAATACAATCAGACAAACAAACAAACACCAAAAGGTTACAGTTGGCTGACATATACAATACAAACATGATTATTCAAAACCAAATGATCAAATTGATGACAAGGATCATTCAACACGCATCGACCCAGTATTGCGGCTAGCATGTACTCAAGAAACTTGTATTAAGAAAACAGATGCGTGCATTAATATTCATAGATACTGATCCACAAGTGCATATTGTGAGCCTACCCAAATCACGGTTTTGAATAAGAGTGAGTCATAGAACGGGATATAGTCTTACAAGTCTTCCAAAAGGAAGAATGAATGCCATATTCTATGCTTCGTAGGGAAGAAATGGCATAATCCTATAACAAAGAAAAGTAGCTTTGCAAAATTGTACTAAGTGCAAAAGAGACAGACAGGAATGTGCACGTTGGGATTCGTTACATTTCTAGGAATTTCAGCAACCATGAATCAAATGGATCCATGTTCTGAGAGTGTGGGTATTTCAGCAGAAAGCAAAAGACGGATATGTAATCTGGGTGAATGGATATTACACAAACATGAGTTTCCTTGAGTGTGTCTCTGTGTACTGTGAACTGTTAGAAAGTTTAAAGAGGTGTGAATCCATAAACTGAACATGGATACACTTCCCTCCATTTGTACAGTGTATACAGATTTGAACAAAAAGGAAAGAGAGAAGAGAAAAAGACCACGGGACCCTTCTGGATAGAATCACATTTCCCTTAGGAAAATCTCGTCAAATGCAGCATCACCCCCAACACTGACTTGATGCATCAACCACTGGGGATGGCAGTTACCGGTTGGATTCCAGGTGGAATGTTGTTGTGTACCACGAGGCTTGTTGCGGCTGGTGGATCCAAGGTAACTGGGCAGAATTCTATAGGTGGATCAGTTTGATTGTGGTTCTGCTGCCCTATGTGGAGATTGGCTTACGTCTTTTGTTCGGGAAGCTGAGTAAGTTTGAGATACTGCTGCTGCCCAAAGACCTCAGTTCACGGGTCAGTTTCCAGAATCTGAAAGGGCAGACAGTGGAAGATCTGCCTGTCATCAGCTTACTGGTGAGGCTCCGAGGTAATTTCAGACTTGCCCATTCCTGTTGACGTCGACTTTATGGGAGACACGAAGAGAAGCTGGCAGAAAAACTGGCTGCATTGTTTGAGGAGATGTGCGAACACATTGAAGAAAGTTGTTCTGCTACAGTGGAGAATATCGGCATGGAGACATCTCTAGAGCATACCAGGCTCGGAAGACATTCATGAGACCTACTGAAACTCGCTGATACTGGCAGAAACATACAGAGTGTCAACGTGCCCTTGAGAAAGTTACTCGATTCACTGCTCCAAGAACGGGTCCAAGATTCCTGACATCTAAAAGAGAAGAGATGGCAGAGATGATAAAAGCGCTCATGTCCTTGGAAGAGGTCGTGGGAATCCACACATCCCAAGGGGCATTTACAAATCATTCACACCGAAATGCACCAAGCCCAGGTAAGCCTATTAACAGGTTTGTTGTTAGCTATCAATCACATGGTCTTCCCTCCACTCCACTCAGTCATCCATTTCAAAGGATCAGAACCTGAGCTGCAATGAATCCGTTAGGAGGAAAGCAAGCCCCTACTAGAATCAGAGTTCCTATTCCTTCACACACGGTGAACAACAGTGAACACCTTAAAGGTCAAATACTCTCGAGTAAAATAGATAGGAATTGAATACTTAGCTCACACAAAGAAATGATGACCTTCTCCTAGATTCAGCAAATGCTGGGTTTATGTATACTTTGGGCTGAAAGGAGTGTGGGAAGTGTGGGGAATCTTTGACTGAACGTGACTTCGTATTAGGCCTCAGTTATTCAAGACAGTAAAGGAAAATATTAGATGTCAGATAGTGAACTGAAATGTAAAATTAGCCAAAAACATTAAAGACACAGGTTTTGTGGACCGTCGTTCCCTTCCGTCAAGCCCCGGGTTCACTATATCTTGGAGGTGCAGACTTGGTTGTGTTAAATTGCTTTACCCAACATGATCGGATGATTAAGTCTTCTCAGCACTGATAGAAGAACACCTGTTTCTCAATAGCCTAGCAAAGCTGCAGCAGGTTTCTCATAGTTAAATGCCTCTAGGTGCTTTTGGAATCAAGCCTAAATTTATATATTCTGTTTAGATTTTCTTGTATATTCCTAGAGAATAATGTTACCCCTTGAAATGCCAACATTGCCTAGTATGTGTCATTGGGAGTAAAGGCCACCACCTGCATAAGGGAAACGAAGGTTGGGCGTTATTTCATGGTTCCAATAGGTATTTCATTGTTCCTTTTGTTGTTGGAGGCTTCATGAGAAAAGACTTGACATGACCACTTCAAGCTTTTGGAGTGCTATTTTACATTGAGTCTGTCTGTTTTTTCCTTAGAGCTGACAAAATGTTACAAAAATTGTCAAGTCTGGCTTTTGTTGATTTGGTAATTTTCAAAAACTAACTTCAATTTCATATAAATCCTAAAACATGTAAATCGATACTATTAACCTTCTTAAAGACTGCAAATGCCATATCAACCTAATGTCAAAGATGGGGTCTTCGGACAAACCCTCCGACCATGGCTGTAAACAAAACGGAGCTAATCTAATATCCAATTTCTGTGAATTATTTGTGGAAAGTGTTGATTTATCGATGCCCAGTAGGCAGAGAACCAGTGCAAACTGCTCTCACTCGCTCCCATACACAAAACTTTGTAAACATTCAATCAAACAGCCCTTGGCACAGGACAATTGCCGAAGAGTGGTCTGTCACTTCCAAATACAGGATGAGGCCTCAGAAAACCTGGAAGCAGGAAAAGGCAAAGTAGAGAATGGAAACTAGTGCAGGGTCTGACCTGTGGTAATGCAGCATCAAAGGTGAAACTCTGTTTTACTTGGAAGAACACTCTCAAGCGGGCAGCAGGCATGGGATTGAAGGTGATGCGCTGAGTATTAGCAGAGTGAACAGCAGATGCTTGGCTGACAGAACTCAAAGAAATCAGCTCAAAATATCCCCACAATTGAATCTGAGACCAAGATCCGAGCTGCCAAATCTGAGCTAGCAGAGGCAGCGGAAAAAGAGAAGTAGGGCGACAGATGATGGCTCTCGCACAACTCAGGGATCTAGAGTGCGTTGTGGGTTTTGGTGGGTACGTTCAAGAGAGCAAAGAGAACTGTGAACTCAGTGAGACAGCAACCGCACTGGCTCGTGAGTTTGACATTATCAATACGTCCTTAGGCCACATCAACTGCATCTGCAGGACCAGGGCCCAATTGGACATTTTGCCAATAGAGCACGTGTGGGTCTCAATCAGAGGTATCATGCATCTGGACTGAGGGTTCCTGGGTGCGTTGGGATTGAAATAAGTATTAAAAGATTTAGGAACTGCTACATTCATAACCTGGATTGGGATTACAGACTGGTTTGAGGCAGAGGATGGGGAACAGCTCTGTGGTTGCCTTCGTGATTCCATAACTCAAGAATGAGAGAACTAGGAAGAGTGGTCAAAGTCCATACCATGAGAAGATGAAGCATTTCTTACAGCATTACCACCCAAATGCAGATGCTATATTTTGGACTTCACTGACAGGGTACTGCAACGAGGACACATAGGTCGGTCTGCGGGATCATCCCAGCAGGCCCTGAAGTATGATATCCATACATATGCTTCCACTGGTGTTTCTGTAGACAGAGAAGCTCTGGGAAGAACTGGTAACATTGGGACATTCCCATGGCAGTAGAAAGTACAAGCGCACTCTCTGTTGGCTGTTTTGGAGACACTTCAAAATGACATACAGAAGAATGCAGAGCTGAAAACCTATAGAAGCTTCATTTCCACTAGAGGAAGTGCCCTGCGCCCTTTCAGAATTGTGAGATAAATGTAATAAAAAAGAGGATCAACTAACTGAAACAGTATGGTGTGTTCATCACAACAAAGACAACACCAGGATTTAGAGATATACCAGACAACACACACAGGAACAGGGCATGGCATCAAGGTCTAGGGAAAATTGTCCTCACAGAAATACCTTGGAAATGCGTACACCAAAAAGTCTAAAGTTTGCACTTATCCAAGCCCAATTTGTCTATATTAGATACATGATATTACCTGAACTATAGGGTAAAAGAAGTATAGTAAAAGAAACAGGAAGTACCATTTTCAGTTCCAAAGAGATTGAAGGCCCAAAAAATAAGCTTTCAAACAACTAGACGGCAAAACGTTACCAGAGCAAGCTCTGAAAATAGATGTGAGGAAAACACTGATGAACAACAGTGCCTCAGAATCACAAAAGCAAAATACCAGAAAAGGGGAAGAGAAAGTCTAAAGAATAACCAATAAAATCAGAAAAGTCAATGGATGCGATAAAAACTGGGCTAAGGTCAATCCTAAGCAGACTACATAATGCAGAGGGACTCGTGAATGACTGCGAGGACAGGGGAACAGAAATCCCTTGATCAGAAAATGGCACAGAAAAGCAAGTGCAATCCAATGCTAACATCACTGTTGAATCATGGATTAAGTGTAAGCAGGTAAGAATAGGACTCATAGGATTCCCAAATGGAAAAGCAAGTGATAAAATAAAAAATTCTGAAGAGGAATTTGTAGAAAAATCAGAAAGAAATTTGCTGAAAGCCAAGAAAGTATCATCTATACGAATTCAGGAAGTACACAGCGTCCAAAATAGGTGGAATCCCAATAGACCAACAAGCAGCTGTAGAATTCAAATAAACAAAGTTCATGATCATCCCAGTGATGTAAAATGCACCTCGAGGAAAGCAACTTAGTCACAACAGAACCTCCAGAGGGGTTTCAGCTGATATCACGGCAGAAAATTTGCAGCACTGGGAGGAGTGCAAGGAAATAGGCCATACCCTGAATGAGAAAAAGCTGCAATCTAGGGTAGCCTATGCCAAATGACCGCCATTTATAACAACGGCAGAGCTAGGGAATTTCACTGATCTTGAAACCTTAAAAGAATTCAGCAGTTTGAGACTGATACTAAAACAAAAATTGAGATTCCTACCCTGAGTAGAAAAGAAGCAAGAAGAAATTGATATAACAAAACCATTATTGTAAATGCAAGGAGAGTCTCATTTGCAAAGAAGTAACAAGAATAAGGCAAGGAGGACATCAAAATCTTAAAGATGGGAGAGGATAGCATGAAATCACAGGTGATTATAAGCACTATCGTCAGTGAATCAGCTTACATGACTGTCTGAAGCAAAAGGAGAGATGCATGGCATAATGTGTTTGCAATACAATCAGACAAACAAACAAACACCAAAAGGTTACAGTTGGCTGACATATACAATACAAACATGATTATTCAAAACCAAATGATCAAATTGATGACAAGGATCATTCAACACGCATCGACCCAGTATTGCGGCTAGCATGTACTCAAGAAACTTGTATTAAGAAAACAGATGCGTGCATTAATATTCATAGATACTGATCCACAAGTGCATATTGTGAGCCTACCCAAATCACGGTTTTGAATAAGAGTGAGTCATAGAACGGGATATAGTCTTACAAGTCTTCCAAAAGGAAGAATGAATGCCATATTCTATGCTTCGTAGGGAAGAAATGGCATAATCCTATAACAAAGAAAAGTAGCTTTGCAAAATTGTACTAAGTGCAAAAGAGACAGACAGGAATGTGCACGTTGGGATTCGTTACATTTCTAGGAATTTCAGCAACCATGAATCAAATGGATCCATGTTCTGAGAGTGTGGGTATTTCAGCAGAAAGCAAAAGACGGATATGTAATCTGGGTGAATGGATATTACACAAACATGAGTTTCCTTGAGTGTGTCTCTGTGTACTGTGAACTGTTAGAAAGTTTAAAGAGGTGTGAATCCATAAACTGAACATGGATACACTTCCCTCCATTTGTACAGTGTATACAGATTTGAACAAAAAGGAAAGAGAGAAGAGAAAAAGACCACGGGACCCTTCTGGATAGAATCACATTTCCCTTAGGAAAATCTCGTCAAATGCAGCATCACCCCCAACACTGACTTGATGCATCAACCACTGGGGATGGCAGTTACCGGTTGGATTCCAGGTGGAATGTTGTTGTGTACCACGAGGCTTGTTGCGGCTGGTGGATCCAAGGTAACTGGGCAGAATTCTATAGGTGGATCAGTTTGAATGTGGTTCTGCTGCCCTATGTGGAGATTGGCTTACGTCTTTTGTTCGGGAAGCTGAGTAAGTTTGAGATACTGCTGCTGCCCAAAGACCTCAGTTCACGGGTCAGTTTCCAGAATCTGAAAGGGCAGACAGTGGAAGATCTGCCTGTCATCAGCTTACTGGTGAGGCTCCGAGGTAATTTCAGACTTGCCCATTCCTGTTGACGTCGACTTTATGGGAGACACGAAGAGAAGCTGGCAGAAAAACTGGCTGCATTGTTTGAGGAGATGTGCGAACACATTGAAGAAAGTTGTTCTGCTACAGTGGAGAATATCGGCATGGAGACATCTCTAGAGCATACCAGGCTCGGAAGACATTCATGAGACCTACTGAAACTCGCTGATACTGGCAGAAACATACAGAGTGTCAACGTGCCCTTGAGAAAGTTACTCGATTCACTGCTCCAAGAACGGGTCCAAGATTCCTGACATCTAAAAGAGAAGAGATGGCAGAGATGATAAAAGCGCTCATGTCCTTGGAAGAGGTCGTGGGAATCCACACATCCCAAGGGGCATTTACAAATCATTCACACCGAAATGCACCAAGCCCAGGTAAGCCTATTAACAGGTTTGTTGTTAGCTATCAATCACATGGTCTTCCCTCCACTCCACTCAGTCATCCATTTCAAAGGATCAGAACCTGAGCTGCAATGAATCCGTTAGGAGGAAAGCAAGCCCCTACTAGAATCAGAGTTCCTATTCCTTCACACACGGTGAACAACAGTGAACACCTTAAAGGTCAAATACTCTCGAGTAAAATAGATAGGAATTGAATACTTAGCTCACACAAAGAAATGATGACCTTCTCCTAGATTCAGCAAATGCTGGGTTTATGTATACTTTGGGCTGAAAGGAGTGTGGGAAGTGTGGGGAATCTTTGACTGAACGTGACTTCGTATTAGGCCTCAGTTATTCAAGACAGTAAAGGAAAATATTAGATGTCAGATAGTGAACTGAAATGTAAAATTAGCCAAAAACATTAAAGACACAGGTTTTGTGGACCGTCGTTCCCTTCCGTCAAGCCCCGGGTTCACTATATCTTGGAGGTGCAGACTTGGTTGTGTTAAATTGCTTTACCCAACATGATCGGATGATTAAGTCTTCTCAGCACTGATAGAAGAACACCTGTTTCTCAATAGCCTAGCAAAGCTGCAGCAGGTTTCTCATAGTTAAATGCCTCTAGGTGCTTTTGGAATCAAGCCTAAATTTATATATTCTGTTTAGATTTTCTTGTATATTCCTAGAGAATAATGTTACCCCTTGAAATGCCAACATTGCCTAGTATGTGTCATTGGGAGTAAAGGCCACCACCTGCATAAGGGAAACGAAGGTTGGGCGTTATTTCATGGTTCCAATAGGTATTTCATTGTTCCTTTTGTTGTTGGAGGCTTCATGAGAAAAGACTTGACATGACCACTTCAAGCTTTTGGAGTGCTATTTTACATTGAGTCTGTCTGTTTTTTCCTTAGAGCTGACAAAATGTTACAAAAATTGTCAAGTCTGGCTTTTGTTGATTTGGTAATTTTCAAAAACTAACTTCAATTTCATATAAATCCTAAAACATGTAAATCGATACTATTAACCTTCTTAAAGACTGCAAATGCCATATCAACCTAATGTCAAAGATGGGGTCTTCGGACAAACCCTCCGACCATGGCTGTAAACAAAACGGAGCTAATCTAATATCCAATTTCTGTGAATTATTTGTGGAAAGTGTTGATTTATCGATGCCCAGTAGGCAGAGAACCAGTGCAAATTGCTCTCACTCGCTCCCATACACAAAATTTTGTAAACATTCAATCAAACAGCCCTTGGCACAGGACAATTGCCGAAGAGTGGTCTGTCACTTCCAAATACAGGATGAGGCCTCAGAAAACCTGGAAGCAGGAAAAGGCAAAGTAGAGAATGGAAACTAGTGCAGGGTCTGACCTGTGGTAATGCAGCATCAAAGGTGAAACTCTGTTTTACTTGGAAGAACACTCTCAAGCGGGCAGCAGGCATGGGATTGAAGGTGATGCGCTGAGTATTAGCAGAGTGAACAGCAGATGCTTGGCTGACAGAACTCAAAGAAATCAGCTCAAAATATCCCCACAATTGAATCTGAGACCAAGATCCGAGCTGCCAAATCTGAGCTAGCAGAGGCAGCGGAAAAAGAGAAGTAGGGCGACAGATGATGGCTCTCGCACAACTCAGGGATCTAGAGTGCGTTGTGGGTTTTGGTGGGTACGTTCAAGAGAGCAAAGAGAACTGTGAACTCAGTGAGACAGCAACCGCACTGGCTCGTGAGTTTGACATTATCAATACGTCCTTAGGCCACATCAACTGCATCTGCAGGACCAGGGCCCAATTGGACATTTTGCCAATAGAGCACGTGTGGGTCTCAATCAGAGGTATCATGCATCTGGACTGAGGGTTCCTGGGTGTGTTGGGATTGAAATAAGTATTAAAAGATTTAGGAACTGCTACATTCATAACCTGGATTGGGATTACAGACTGGTTTGAGGCAGAGGATGGGGAACAGCTCTGTGGTTGCCTTCGTGATTCCATAACTCAAGAATGAGAGAACTAGGAAGAGTGGTCAAAGTCCATACCATGAGAAGATGAAGCATTTCTTACAGCATTACCACCCAAATGCAGATGCTATATTTTGGACTTCACTGACAGGGTACTGCAACGAGGACACATAGGTCGGTCTGCGGGATCATCCCAGCAGGCCCTGAAGTATGATATCCATACATATGCTTCCACTGGTGTTTCTGTAGACAGAGAAGCTCTGGGAAGAACTGGTAACATTGGGACATTCCCATGGCAGTAGAAAGTACAAGCGCACTCTCTGTTGGCTGTTTTGGAGACACTTCAAAATGACATACAGAAGAATGCAGAGCTGAAAACCTATAGAAGCTTCATTTCCACTAGAGGAAGTGCCCTGCGCCCTTTCAGAATTGTGAGATTAATGTAATAAAAAAGAGGATCAACTAACTGAAACAGTATGGTGTGTTCATCACAACAAAGACAACACCAGGATTTAGAGATATACCAGACAACACACACAGGAACAGGGCATGGCATCAAGGTCTAGGGAAAATTGTCCTCACAGAAATACCTTGGAAATGCGTACACCAAAAAGTCTAAAGTTTGCACTTATCCAAGCCCAATTTGTCTATATTAGATACATGATATTACCTGAACTATAGGGTAAAAGAAGTATAGTAAAAGAAACAGGAAGTACCGTTTTCAGTTCCAAAGAGATTGAAGGCCCAAAAAATAAGCTTTCAAACAACTAGACGGCAAAACGTTACCAGAGCAAGCTCTGAAAATAGATGTGAGGAAAACACTGATGAACAACAGTGCCTCAGAATCACAAAAGCAAAATACCAGAAAAGGGGAAGAGAAAGTCTAAAGAATAACCAATAAAATCAGAAAAGTCAATGGATGCGATAAAAACTGGGCTAAGGTCAATCCTAAGCAGACTACATAATGCAGAGGGACTCGTGAATGACTGCGAGGACAGGGGAACAGAAATCCCTTGATCAGAAAATGGCACAGAAAAGCAAGTGCAATCCAATGCTAACATCACTGTTGAATCATGGATTAAGTGTAAGCAGGTAAGAATAGGACTCATAGGATTCCCAAATGGAAAAGCAAGTGATAAAATAAAAAATTCTGAAGAGGAATTTGTAGAAAAATCAGAAAGAAATTTGCTGAAAGCCAAGAAAGTATCATCTATACGAATTCAGGAAGTACACAGCGTCCAAAATAGGTGGAATCCCAATAGACCAACAAGCAGCTGTAGAATTCAAATAAACAAAGTTCATGATCATCCCAGTGATGTAAAATGCACCTCGAGGAAAGCAACTTAGTCACAACAGAACCTCCAGAGGGGTTTCAGCTGATATCACGGCAGAAAATTTGCAGCACTGGGAGGAGTGCAAGGAAATAGGCCATACCCTGAATGAGAAAAAGCTGCAATCTAGGGTAGCCTATGCCAAATGACCGCCATTTATAACAACAGCAGAGCTAGGGAATTTCACTGATCTTGAAACCTTAAAAGAATTCAGCAGTTTGAGACTGATACTAAAACAAAAATTGAGATTCCTACCCTGAGTAGAAAAGAAGCAAGAAGAAATTGATATAACAAAACCATTATTGTAAATGCAAGGAGAGTCTCATTTGCAAAGAAGTAACAAGAATAAGGCAAGGAGGACATCAAAATCTTAAAGATGGGAGAGGATAGCATGAAATCACAGGTGATTATAAGCACTATCGTCAGTGAATCAGCTTACATGACTGTCTGAAGCAAAAGGAGAGATGCATGGCATAATGTGTTTGCAATACAATCAGACAAACAAACAAACACCAAAAGGTTACAGTTGGCTGACATATACAATACAAACATGATTATTCAAAACCAAATGATCAAATTGATGACAAGGATCATTCAACACGCATCGACCCAGTATTGCGGCTAGCATGTACTCAAGAAACTTGTATTAAGAAAACAGATGCGTGCATTAATATTCATAGATACTGATCCACAAGTGCATATTGTGAGCCTACCCAAATCACGGTTTTGAATAAGAGTGAGTCATAGAACGGGATATAGTCTTACAAGTCTTCCAAAAGGAAGAATGAATGCCATATTCTATGCTTCGTAGGGAAGAAATGGCATAATCCTATAACAAAGAAAAGTAGCTTTGCAAAATTGTACTAAGTGCAAAAGAGACAGACAGGAATGTGCACGTTGGGATTCGTTACATTTCTAGGAATTTCAGCAACCATGAATCAAATGGATCCATGTTCTGAGAGTGTGGGTATTTCAGCAGAAAGCAAAAGACGGATATGTAATCTGGGTGAATGGATATTACACAAACATGAGTTTCCTTGAGTGTGTCTCTGTGTACTGTGAACTGTTAGAAAGTTTAAAGAGGTGTGAATCCATAAACTGAACATGGATACACTTCCCTCCATTTGTACAGTGTATACAGATTTGAACAAAAAGGAAAGAGAGAAGAGAAAAAGACCACGGGACCCTTCTGGATAGAATCACATTTCCCTTAGGAAAATCTCGTCAAATGCAGCATCACCCCCAACACTGACTTGATGCATCAACCACTGGGGATGGCAGTTACCGGTTGGATTCCAGGTGGAATGTTGTTGTGTACCACGAGGCTTGTTGCGGCTGGTGGATCCAAGGTAACTGGGCAGAATTCTATAGGTGGATCAGTTTGAATGTGGTTCTGCTGCCCTATGTGGAGATTGGCTTACGTCTTTTGTTCGGGAAGCTGAGTAAGTTTGAGATACTGCTGCTGCCCAAAGACCTCAGTTCACGGGTCAGTTTCCAGAATCTGAAAGGGCAGACAGTGGAAGATCTGCCTGTCATCAGCTTACTGGTGAGGCTCCGAGGTAATTTCAGACTTGCCCATTCCTGTTGACGTCGACTTTATGGGAGACACGAAGAGAAGCTGGCAGAAAAACTGGCTGCATTGTTTGAGGAGATGTGCGAACACATTGAAGAAAGTTGTTCTGCTACAGTGGAGAATATCGGCATGGAGACATCTCTAGAGCATACCAGGCTCGGAAGACATTCATGAGACCTACTGAAACTCGCTGATACTGGCAGAAACATACAGAGTGTCAACGTGCCCTTGAGAAAGTTACTCGATTCACTGCTCCAAGAACGGGTCCAAGATTCCTGACATCTAAAAGAGAAGAGATGGCAGAGATGATAAAAGCGCTCATGTCCTTGGAAGAGGTCGTGGGAATCCACACATCCCAAGGGGCATTTACAAATCATTCACACCGAAATGCACCAAGCCCAGGTAAGCCTATTAACAGGTTTGTTGTTAGCTATCAATCACATGGTCTTCCCTCCACTCCACTCAGTCATCCATTTCAAAGGATCAGAACCTGAGCTGCAATGAATCCGTTAGGAGGAAAGCAAGCCCCTACTAGAATCAGAGTTCCTATTCCTTCACACACGGTGAACAACAGTGAACACCTTAAAGGTCAAATACTCTCGAGTAAAATAGATAGGAATTGAATACTTAGCTCACACAAAGAAATGATGACCTTCTCCTAGATTCAGCAAATGCTGGGTTTATGTATACTTTGGGCTGAAAGGAGTGTGGGAAGTGTGGGGAATCTTTGACTGAACGTGACTTCGTATTAGGCCTCAGTTATTCAAGACAGTAAAGGAAAATATTAGATGTCAGATAGTGAACTGAAATGTAAAATTAGCCAAAAACATTAAAGACACAGGTTTTGTGGACCGTCGTTCCCTTCCGTCAAGCCCCGGGTTCACTATATCTTGGAGGTGCAGACTTGGTTGTGTTAAATTGCTTTACCCAACATGATCGGATGATTAAGTCTTCTCAGCACTGATAGAAGAACACCTGTTTCTCAATAGCCTAGCAAAGCTGCAGCAGGTTTCTCATAGTTAAATGCCTCTAGGTGCTTTTGGAATCAAGCCTAAATTTATATATTCTGTTTAGATTTTCTTGTATATTCCTAGAGAATAATGTTACCCCTTGAAATGCCAACATTGCCTAGTATGTGTCATTGGGAGTAAAGGCCACCACCTGCATAAGGGAAACGAAGGTTGGGCGTTATTTCATGGTTCCAATAGGTATTTCATTGTTCCTTTTGTTGTTGGAGGCTTCATGAGAAAAGACTTGACATGACCACTTCAAGCTTTTGGAGTGCTATTTTACATTGAGTCTGTCTGTTTTTTCCTTAGAGCTGACAAAATGTTACAAAAATTGTCAAGTCTGGCTTTTGTTGATTTGGTAATTTTCAAAAACTAACTTCAATTTCATATAAATCCTAAAACATGTAAATCGATACTATTAACCTTCTTAAAGACTGCAAATGCCATATCAACCTAATGTCAAAGATGGGGTCTTCGGACAAACCCTCCGACCATGGCTGTAAACAAAACGGAGCTAATCTAATATCCAATTTCTGTGAATTATTTGTGGAAAGTGTTGATTTATCGATGCCCAGTAGGCAGAGAACCAGTGCAAACTGCTCTCACTCGCTCCCATACACAAAACTTTGTAAACATTCAATCAAACAGCCCTTGGCACAGGACAATTGCCGAAGAGTGGTCTGTCACTTCCAAATACAGGATGAGGCCTCAGAAAACCTGGAAGCAGGAAAAGGCAAAGTAGAGAATGGAAACTAGTGCAGGGTCTGACCTGTGGTAATGCAGCATCAAAGGTGAAACTCTGTTTTACTTGGAAGAACACTCTCAAGTGGGCAGCAGGCATGGGATTGAAGGTGATGCGCTGAGTATTAGCAGAGTGAACAGCAGATGCTTGGCTGACAGAACTCAAAGAAATCAGCTCAAAATATCCCCACAATTGAATCTGAGACCAAGATCCGAGCTGCCAAATCTGAGCTAGCAGAGGCAGCGGAAAAAGAGAAGTAGGGCAACAGATGATGGCTCTCGCACAACTCAGGGATCTAGAGTGCGTTGTGGGTTTTGGTGGGTACGTTCAAGAGAGCAAAGAGAACTGTGAACTCAGTGAGACAGCAACCGCACTGGCTCGTGAGTTTGACATTATCAATACGTCCTTAGGCCACATCAACTGCATCTGCAGGACCAGGGCCCAATTGGACATTTTGCCAATAGAGCACGTGTGGGTCTCAATCAGAGGTATCATGCATCTGGACTGAGGGTTCCTGGGTGCGTTGGGATTGAAATAAGTATTAAAAGATTTAGGAACTGCTACATTCATAACCTGGATTGGGATTACAGACTGGTTTGAGGCAGAGGATGGGGAACAGCTCTGTGGTTGCCTTCGTGATTCCATAACTCAAGAATGAGAGAACTAGGAAGAGTGGTCAAAGTCCATACCATGAGAAGATGAAGCATTTCTTACAGCATTACCACCCAAATGCAGATGCTATATTTTGGACTTCACTGACAGGGTACTGCAACGAGGACACATAGGTCGGTCTGCGGGATCATCCCAGCAGGCCCTGAAGTATGATATCCATACATATGCTTCCACTGGTGTTTCTGTAGACAGAGAAGCTCTGGGAAGAACTGGTAACATTGGGACATTCCCATGGCAGTAGAAAGTACAAGCGCACTCTCTGTTGGCTGTTTTGGAGACACTTCAAAATGACATACAGAAGAATGCAGAGCTGAAAACCTATAGAAGCTTCATTTCCACTAGAGGAAGTGCCCTGCGCCCTTTCAGAATTGTGAGATAAATGTAATAAAAAAGAGGATCAACTAACTGAAACAGTATGGTGTGTTCATCACAACAAAGACAACACCAGGTTTTAGAGATATACCAGACAACACACACAGGAACAGGGCATGGCATCAAGGTCTAGGGAAAATTGTCCTCACAGAAATACCTTGGAAATGCGTACACCAAAAAGTCTAAAGTTTGCACTTATCCAAGCCCAATTTGTCTATATTAGATACATGATATTACCTGAACTATAGGGTAAAAGAAGTATAGTAAAAGAAACAGGAAGTACCATTTTCAGTTCCAAAGAGATTGAAGGCCCAAAAAATAAGCTTTCAAACAACTAGACGGCAAAACGTTACCAGAGCAAGCTCTGAAAATAGATGTGAGGAAAACACTGATGAACAACAGTGCCTCAGAATCACAAAAGCAAAATACCAGAAAAGGGGAAGAGAAAGTCTAAAGAATAACCAATAAAATCAGAAAAGTCAATGGATGCGATAAAAACTGGGCTAAGGTCAATCCTAAGCAGACTACATAATGCAGAGGGACTCGTGAATGACTGCGAGGACAGGGGAACAGAAATCCCTTGATCAGAAAATGGCACAGAAAAGCAAGTGCAATCCAATGCTAACATCACTGTTGAATCATGGATTAAGTGTAAGCAGGTAAGAATAGGACTCATAGGATTCCCAAATGGAAAAGCAAGTGATAAAATAAAAAATTCTGAAGAGGAATTTGTAGAAAAATCAGAAAGAAATTTGCTGAAAGCCAAGAAAGTATCATCTATACGAATTCAGGAAGTACACAGCGTCCAAAATAGGTGGAATCCCAATAGACCAACAAGCAGCTGTAGAATTCAAATAAACAAAGTTCATGATCATCCCAGTGATGTAAAATGCACCTCGAGGAAAGCAACTTAGTCACAACAGAACCTCCAGAGGGGTTTCAGCTGATATCACGGCAGAAAATTTGCAGCACTGGGAGGAGTGCAAGGAAATAGGCCATACCCTGAATGAGAAAAAGCTGCAATCTAGGGTAGCCTATGCCAAATGACCGCCATTTATAACAACAGCAGAGCTAGGGAATTTCACTGATCTTGAAACCTTAAAAGAATTCAGCAGTTTGAGACTGATACTAAAACAAAAATTGAGATTCCTACCCTGAGTAGAAAAGAAGCAAGAAGAAATTGATATAACAAAACCATTATTGTAAATGCAAGGAGAGTCTCATTTGCAAAGAAGTAACAAGAATAAGGCAAGGAGGACATCAAAATCTTAAAGATGGGAGAGGATAGCATGAAATCACAGGTGATTATAAGCACTATCGTCAGTGAATCAGCTTACATGACTGTCTGAAGCAAAAGGAGAGATGCATGGCATAATGTGTTTGCAATACAATCAGACAAACAAACAAACACCAAAAGGTTACAGTTGGCTGACATATACAATACAAACATGATTATTCAAAACCAAATGATCAAATTGATGACAAGGATCATTCAACACGCATCGACCCAGTATTGCGGCTAGCATGTACTCAAGAAACTTGTATTAAGAAAACAGATGCGTGCATTAATATTCATAGATACTGATCCACAAGTGCATATTGTGAGCCTACCCAAATCACGGTTTTGAATAAGAGTGAGTCATAGAACGGGATATAGTCTTACAAGTCTTCCAAAAGGAAGAATGAATGCCATATTCTATGCTTCGTAGGGAAGAAATGGCATAATCCTATAACAAAGAAAAGTAGCTTTGCAAAATTGTACTAAGTGCAAAAGAGACAGACAGGAATGTGCACGTTGGGATTCGTTACATTTCTAGGAATTTCAGCAACCATGAATCAAATGGATCCATGTTCTGAGAGTGTGGGTATTTCAGCAGAAAGCAAAAGACGGATATGTAATCTGGGTGAATGGATATTACACAAACATGAGTTTCCTTGAGTGTGTCTCTGTGTACTGTGAACTGTTAGAAAGTTTAAAGAGGTGTGAATCCATAAACTGAACATGGATACACTTCCCTCCATTTGTACAGTGTATACAGATTTGAACAAAAAGGAAAGAGAGAAGAGAAAAAGACCACGGGACCCTTCTGGATAGAATCACATTTCCCTTAGGAAAATCTCGTCAAATGCAGCATCACCCCCAACACTGACTTGATGCATCAACCACTGGGGATGGCAGTTACCGGTTGGATTCCAGGTGGAATGTTGTTGTGTACCACGAGGCTTGTTGCGGCTGGTGGATCCAAGGTAACTGGGCAGAATTCTATAGGTGGATCAGTTTGATTGTGGTTCTGCTGCCCTATGTGGAGATTGGCTTACGTCTTTTGTTCGGGAAGCTGAGTAAGTTTGAGATACTGCTGCTGCCCAAAGACCTCAGTTCACGGGTCAGTTTCCAGAATCTGAAAGGGCAGACAGTGGAAGATCTGCCTGTCATCAGCTTACTGGTGAGGCTCCGAGGTAATTTCAGACTTGCCCATTCCTGTTGACGTCGACTTTATGGGAGACACGAAGAGAAGCTGGCAGAAAAACTGGCTGCATTGTTTGAGGAGATGTGCGAACACATTGAAGAAAGTTGTTCTGCTACAGTGGAGAATATCGGCATGGAGACATCTCTAGAGCATACCAGGCTCGGAAGACATTCATGAGACCTACTGAAACTCGCTGATACTGGCAGAAACATACAGAGTGTCAACGTGCCCTTGAGAAAGTTACTCGATTCACTGCTCCAAGAACGGGTCCAAGATTCCTGACATCTAAAAGAGAAGAGATGGCAGAGATGATAAAAGCGCTCATGTCCTTGGAAGAGGTCGTGGGAATCCACACATCCCAAGGGGCATTTACAAATCATTCACACCGAAATGCACCAAGCCCAGGTAAGCCTATTAACAGGTTTGTTGTTAGCTATCAATCACATGGTCTTCCCTCCACTCCACTCAGTCATCCATTTCAAAGGATCAGAACCTGAGCTGCAATGAATCCGTTAGGAGGAAAGCAAGCCCCTACTAGAATCAGAGTTCCTATTCCTTCACACACGGTGAACAACAGTGAACACCTTAAAGGTCAAATACTCTCGAGTAAAATAGATAGGAATTGAATACTTAGCTCACACAAAGAAATGATGACCTTCTCCTAGATTCAGCAAATGCTGGGTTTATGTATACTTTGGGCTGAAAGGAGTGTGGGAAGTGTGGGGAATCTTTGACTGAACGTGACTTCGTATTAGGCCTCAGTTATTCAAGACAGTAAAGGAAAATATTAGATGTCAGATAGTGAACTGAAATGTAAAATTAGCCAAAAACATTAAAGACACAGGTTTTGTGGACCGTCGTTCCCTTCCGTCAAGCCCCGGGTTCACTATATCTTGGAGGTGCAGACTTGGTTGTGTTAAATTGCTTTACCCAACATGATCGGATGATTAAGTCTTCTCAGCACTGATAGAAGAACACCTGTTTCTCAATAGCCTAGCAAAGCTGCAGCAGGTTTCTCATAGTTAAATGCCTCTAGGTGCTTTTGGAATCAAGCCTAAATTTATATATTCTGTTTAGATTTTCTTGTATATTCCTAGAGAATAATGTTACCCCTTGAAATGCCAACATTGCCTAGTATGTGTCATTGGGAGTAAAGGCCACCACCTGCATAAGGGAAACGAAGGTTGGGCGTTATTTCATGGTTCCAATAGGTATTTCATTGTTCCTTTTGTTGTTGGAGGCTTCATGAGAAAAGACTTGACATGACCACTTCAAGCTTTTGGAGTGCTATTTTACATTGAGTCTGTCTGTTTTTTCCTTAGAGCTGACAAAATGTTACAAAAATTGTCAAGTCTGGCTTTTGTTGATTTGGTAATTTTCAAAAACTAACTTCAATTTCATATAAATCCTAAAACATGTAAATCGATACTATTAACCTTCTTAAAGACTGCAAATGCCATATCAACCTAATGTCAAAGATGGGGTCTTCGGACAAACCCTCCGACCATGGCTGTAAACAAAACGGAGCTAATCTAATATCCAATTTCTGTGAATTATTTGTGGAAAGTGTTGATTTATCGATGCCCAGTAGGCAGAGAACCAGTGCAAACTGCTCTCACTCGCTCCCATACACAAAACTTTGTAAACATTCAATCAAACAGCCCTTGGCACAGGACAATTGCCGAAGAGTGGTCTGTCACTTCCAAATACAGGATGAGGCCTCAGAAAACCTGGAAGCAGGAAAAGGCAAAGTAGAGAATGGAAACTAGTGCAGGGTCTGACCTGTGGTAATGCAGCATCAAAGGTGAAACTCTGTTTTACTTGGAAGAACACTCTCAAGCGGGCAGCAGGCATGGGATTGAAGGTGATGCGCTGAGTATTAGCAGAGTGAACAGCAGATGCTTGGCTGACAGAACTCAAAGAAATCAGCTCAAAATATCCCCACAATTGAATCTGAGACCAAGATCCGAGCTGCCAAATCTGAGCTAGCAGAGGCAGCGGAAAAAGAGAAGTAGGGCGACAGATGATGGCTCTCGCACAACTCAGGGATCTAGAGTGCGTTGTGGGTTTTGGTGGGTACGTTCAAGAGAGAAAAGAGAACTGTGAACTCAGTGAGACAGCAACCGCACTGGCTCGTGAGTTTGACATTATCAATACGTCCTTAGGCCACATCAACTGCATCTGCAGGACCAGGGCCCAATTGGACATTTTGCCAATAGAGCACGTGTGGGTCTCAATCAGAGGTATCATGCATCTGGACTGAGGGTTCCTGGGTGCGTTGGGATTGAAATAAGTATTAAAAGATTTAGGAACTGCTACATTCATAACCTGGATTGGGATTACAGACTGGTTTGAGGCAGAGGATGGGGAACAGCTCTGTGGTTGCCTTCGTGATTCCATAACTCAAGAATGAGAGAACTAGGAAGAGTGGTCAAAGTCCATACCATGAGAAGATGAAGCATTTCTTACAGCATTACCACCCAAATGCAGATGCTATATTTTGGACTTCACTGACAGGGTACTGCAACGAGGACACATAGGTCGGTCTGCGGGATCATCCCAGCAGGCCCTGAAGTATGATATCCATACATATGCTTCCACTGGTGTTTCTGTAGACAGAGAAGCTCTGGGAAGAACTGGTAACATTGGGACATTCCCATGGCAGTAGAAAGTACAAGCGCACTCTCTGTTGGCTGTTTTGGAGACACTTCAAAATGACATACAGAAGAATGCAGAGCTGAAAACCTATAGAAGCTTCATTTCCACTAGAGGAAGTGCCCTGCGCCCTTTCAGAATTGTGAGATAAATGTAATAAAAAAGAGGATCAACTAACTGAAACAGTATGGTGTGTTCATCACAACAAAGACAACACCAGGTTTTAGAGATATACCAGACAACACACACAGGAACAGGGCATGGCATCAAGGTCTAGGGAAAATTGTCCTCACAGAAATACCTTGGAAATGCGTACACCAAAAAGTCTAAAGTTTGCACTTATCCAAGCCCAATTTGTCTATATTAGATACATGATATTACCTGAACTATAGGGTAAAAGAAGTATAGTAAAAGAAACAGGAAGTACCATTTTCAGTTCCAAAGAGATTGAAGGCCCAAAAAATAAGCTTTCAAACAACTAGACGGCAAAACGTTACCAGAGCAAGCTCTGAAAATAGATGTGAGGAAAACACTGATGAACAACAGTGCCTCAGAATCACAAAAGCAAAATACCAGAAAAGGGGAAGAGAAAGTCTAAAGAGTAACCAATAAAATCAGAAAAGTCAATGGATGCGATAAAAACTGGGCTAAGGTCAATCCTAAGCAGACTACATAATGCAGAGGGACTCGTGAATGACTGCGAGGACAGGGGAACAGAAATCCCTTGATCAGAAAATGGCACAGAAAAGCAAGTGCAATCCAATGCTAACATCACTGTTGAATCATGGATTAAGTGTAAGCAGGTAAGAATAGGACTCATAGGATTCCCAAATGGAAAAGCAAGTGATAAAATAAAAAATTCTGAAGAGGAATTTGTAGAAAAATCAGAAAGAAATTTGCTGAAAGCCAAGAAAGTATCATCTATACGAATTCAGGAAGTACACAGCGTCCAAAATAGGTGGAATCCCAATAGACCAACAAGCAGCTGTAGAATTCAAATAAACAAAGTTCATGATCATCCCAGTGATGTAAAATGCACCTCGAGGAAAGCAACTTAGTCACAACAGAACCTCCAGAGGGGTTTCAGCTGATATCACGGCAGAAAATTTGCAGCACTGGGAGGAGTGCAAGGAAATAGGCCATACCCTGAATGAGAAAAAGCTGCAATCTAGGGTAGCCTATGCCAAATGACTGCCATTTATAACAACGGCAGAGCTAGGGAATTTCACTGATCTTGAAACCTTAAAAGAATTCAGCAGTTTGAGACTGATACTAAAACAAAAATTGAGATTCCTACCCTGAGTAGAAAAGAAGCAAGAAGAAATTGATATAACAAAACCATTATTGTAAATGCAAGGAGAGTCTCATTTGCAAAGAAGTAACAAGAATAAGGCAAGGAGGACATCAAAATCTTAAAGATGGGAGAGGATAGCATGAAATCACAGGTGATTATAAGCACTATCGTCAGTGAATCAGCTTACATGACTGTCTGAAGCAAAAGGAGAGATGCATGGCATAATGTGTTTGCAATACAATCAGACAAACAAACAAACACCAAAAGGTTACAGTTGGCTGACATATACAATACAAACATGATTATTCAAAACCAAATGATCAAATTGATGACAAGGATCATTCAACACGCATCGACCCAGTATTGCGGCTAGCATGTACTCAAGAAACTTGTATTAAGAAAACAGATGCGTGCATTAATATTCATAGATACTGATCCACAAGTGCATATTGTGAGCCTACCCAAATCACGGTTTTGAATAAGAGTGAGTCATAGAACGGGATATAGTCTTACAAGTCTTCCAAAAGGAAGAATGAATGCCATATTCTATGCTTCGTAGGGAAGAAATGGCATAATCCTATAACAAAGAAAAGTAGCTTTGCAAAATTGTACTAAGTGCAAAAGAGACAGACAGGAATGTGCACGTTGGGATTCGTTACATTTCTAGGAATTTCAGCAACCATGAATCAAATGGATCCATGTTCTGAGAGTGTGGGTATTTCAGCAGAAAGCAAAAGACGGATATGTAATCTGGGTGAATGGATATTACACAAACATGAGTTTCCTTGAGTGTGTCTCTGTGTACTGTGAACTGTTAGAAAGTTTAAAGAGGTGTGAATCCATAAACTGAACATGGATACACTTCCCTCCATTTGTACAGTGTATACAGATTTGAACAAAAAGGAAAGAGAGAAGAGAAAAAGACCACGGGACCCTTCTGGATAGAATCACATTTCCCTTAGGAAAATCTCGTCAAATGCAGCATCACCCCCAACACTGACTTGATGCATCAACCACTGGGGATGGCAGTTACCGGTTGGATTCCAGGTGGAATGTTGTTGTGTACCACGAGGCTTGTTGCGGCTGGTGGATCCAAGGTAACTGGGCAGAATTCTATAGGTGGATCAGTTTGATTGTGGTTCTGCTGCCCTATGTGGAGATTGGCTTACGTCTTTTGTTCGGGAAGCTGAGTAAGTTTGAGATACTGCTGCTGCCCAAAGACCTCAGTTCACGGGTCAGTTTCCAGAATCTGAAAGGGCAGACAGTGGAAGATCTGCCTGTCATCAGCTTACTGGTGAGGCTCCGAGGTAATTTCAGACTTGCCCATTCCTGTTGACGTCGACTTTATGGGAGACACGAAGAGAAGCTGGCAGAAAAACTGGCTGCATTGTTTGAGGAGATGTGCGAACACATTGAAGAAAGTTGTTCTGCTACAGTGGAGAATATCGGCATGGAGACATCTCTAGAGCATACCAGGCTCGGAAGACATTCATGAGACCTACTGAAACTCGCTGATACTGGCAGAAACATACAGAGTGTCAACGTGCCCTTGAGAAAGTTACTCGATTCACTGCTCCAAGAACGGGTCCAAGATTCCTGACATCTAAAAGAGAAGAGATGGCAGAGATGATAAAAGCGCTCATGTCCTTGGAAGAGGTCGTGGGAATCCACACATCCCAAGGGGCATTTACAAATCATTCACACCGAAATGCACCAAGCCCAGGTAAGCCTATTAACAGGTTTGTTGTTAGCTATCAATCACATGGTCTTCCCTCCACTCCACTCAGTCATCCATTTCAAAGGATCAGAACCTGAGCTGCAATGAATCCGTTAGGAGGAAAGCAAGCCCCTACTAGAATCAGAGTTCCTATTCCTTCACACACGGTGAACAACAGTGAACACCTTAAAGGTCAAATACTCTCGAGTAAAATAGATAGGAATTGAATACTTAGCTCACACAAAGAAATGATGACCTTCTCCTAGATTCAGCAAATGCTGGGTTTATGTATACTTTGGGCTGAAAGGAGTGTGGGAAGTGTGGGGAATCTTTGACTGAACGTGACTTCGTATTAGGCCTCAGTTATTCAAGACAGTAAAGGAAAATATTAGATGTCAGATAGTGAACTGAAATGTAAAATTAGCCAAAAACATTAAAGACACAGGTTTTGTGGACCGTCGTTCCCTTCCGTCAAGCCCCGGGTTCACTATATCTTGGAGGTGCAGACTTGGTTGTGTTAAATTGCTTTACCCAACATGATCGGATGATTAAGTCTTCTCAGCACTGATAGAAGAACACCTGTTTCTCAATAGCCTAGCAAAGCTGCAGCAGGTTTCTCATAGTTAAATGCCTCTAGGTGCTTTTGGAATCAAGCCTAAATTTATATATTCTGTTTAGATTTTCTTGTATATTCCTAGAGAATAATGTTACCCCTTGAAATGCCAACATTGCCTAGTATGTGTCATTGGGAGTAAAGGCCACCACCTGCATAAGGGAAACGAAGGTTGGGCGTTATTTCATGGTTCCAATAGGTATTTCATTGTTCCTTTTGTTGTTGGAGGCTTCATGAGAAAAGACTTGACATGACCACTTCAAGCTTTTGGAGTGCTATTTTACATTGAGTCTGTCTGTTTTTTCCTTAGAGCTGACAAAATGTTACAAAAATTGTCAAGTCTGGCTTTTGTTGATTTGGTAATTTTCAAAAACTAACTTCAATTTCATATAAATCCTAAAACATGTAAATCGATACTATTAACCTTCTTAAAGACTGCAAATGCCATATCAACCTAATGTCAAAGATGGGGTCTTCGGACAAACCCTCCGACCATGGCTGTAAACAAAACGGAGCTAATCTAATATCCAATTTCTGTGAATTATTTGTGGAAAGTGTTGATTTATCGATGCCCAGTAGGCAGAGAACCAGTGCAAACTGCTCTCACTCGCTCCCATACACAAAACTTTGTAAACATTCAATCAAACAGCCCTTGGCACAGGACAATTGCCGAAGAGTGGTCTGTTACTTCCAAATACAGGATGAGGCCTCAGAAAACCTGGAAGCAGGAAAAGGCAAAGTAGAGAATGGAAACTAGTGCAGGGTCTGACCTGTGGTAATGCAGCATCAAAGGTGAAACTCTGTTTTACTTGGAAGGACACTCTCAAGCGGGCAGTAGGCATGGGATTGAAGGTGATGCGCTGAGTATTAGCAGAGTGAACAGCAGATGCTTGGCTGACAGAACTCAAAGAAATCAGCTCAAAATATCCCCACAATTGAATCTGAGACCAAGATCCGAGCTGCCAAATCTGAGCTAGCAGAGGCAGCGGAAAAAGAGAAGTAGGGCGACAGATGATGGCTCTCGCACAACTCAGGGATCTAGAGTGCGTTGTGGGTTTTGGTGGGTACGTTCAAGAGAGCAAAGAGAACTGTGAACTCAGTGAGACAGCAACCGCACTGGCTCGTGAGTTTGACATTATCAATACGTCCTTAGGCCACATCAACTGCATCTGCAGGACCAGGGCCCAATTGGACATTTTGCCAATAGAGCACGTGTGGGTCTCAATCAGAGGTATCATGCATCTGGACTGAGGGTTCCTGGGTGCGTTGGGATTGAAATAAGTATTAAAAGATTTAGGAACTGCTACATTCATAACCTGGATTGGGATTACAGACTGGTTTGAGGCAGAGGATGGGGAACAGCTCTGTGGTTGCCTTCGTGATTCCATAACTCAAGAATGAGAGAACTAGGAAGAGTGGTCAAAGTCCATACCATGAGAAGATGAAGCATTTCTTACAGCATTACCACCCAAATGCAGATGCTATATTTTGGACTTCACTGACAGGGTACTGCAACGAGGACACATAGGTCGGTCTGCGGGATCATCCCAGCAGGCCCTGAAGTATGATATCCATACATATGCTTCCACTGGTGTTTCTGTAGACAGAGAAGCTCTGGGAAGAACTGGTAACATTGGGACATTCCCATGGCAGTAGAAAGTACAAGCGCACTCTCTGTTGGCTGTTTTGGAGACACTTCAAAATGACATACAGAAGAATGCAGAGCTGAAAACCTATAGAAGCTTCATTTCCACTAGAGGAAGTGCCCTGCGCCCTTTCAGAATTGTGAGATAAATGTAATAAAAAAGAGGATCAACTAACTGAAACAGTATGGTGTGTTCATCACAACAAAGACAACACCAGGTTTTAGAGATATACCAGACAACACACACAGGAACAGGGCATGGCATCAAGGTCTAGGGAAAATTGTCCTCACAGAAATACCTTGGAAATGCGTACACCAAAAAGTCTAAAGTTTGCACTTATCCAAGCCCAATTTGTCTATATTAGATACATGATATTACCTGAACTATAGGGTAAAAGAAGTATAGTAAAAGAAACAGGAAGTACCATTTTCAGTTCCAAAGAGATTGAAGGCCCAAAAAATAAGCTTTCAAACAACTAGACGGCAAAACGTTACCAGAGCAAGCTCTGAAAATAGATGTGAGGAAAACACTGATGAACAACAGTGCCTCAGAATCACAAAAGCAAAATACCAGAAAAGGGGAAGAGAAAGTCTAAAGAATAACCAATAAAATCAGAAAAGTCAATGGATGCGATAAAAACTGGGCTAAGGTCAATCCTAAGCAGACTACATAATGCAGAAGGAATCGTGAATGACTGCGAGGACAGGGGAACAGAAATCCCTTGATCAGAAAATGGCACAGAAAAGCAAGTGCAATCCAATGCTAACATCACTGTTGAATCATGGATTAAGTGTAAGCAGGTAAGAATAGGACTCATAGGATTCCCAAATGGAAAAGCAAGTGATAAAATAAAAAATTCTGAAGAGGAATTTGTAGAAAAATCAGAAAGAAATTTGCTGAAAGCCAAGAAAGTATCATCTATACGAATTCAGGAAGTACACAGCGTCCAAAATAGGTGGAATCCCAATAGACCAACAAGCAGCTGTAGAATTCAAATAAACAAAGTTCATGATCATCCCAGTGATGTAAAATGCACCTCGAGGAAAGCAACTTAGTCACAACAGAACCTCCAGAGGGGTTTCAGCTGATATCACGGCAGAAAATTTGCAGCACTGGGAGGAGTGCAAGGAAATAGGCCATACCCTGAATGAGAAAAAGCTGCAATCTAGGGTAGCCTATGCCAAATGACCGCCATTTATAACAACGGCAGAGCTAGGGAATTTCACTGATCTTGAAACCTTAAAAGAATTCAGCAGTTTGAGACTGATACTAAAACAAAAATTGAGATTCCTACCCTGAGTAGAAAAGAAGCAAGAAGAAATTGATATAACAAAACCATTATTGTAAATGCAAGGAGAGTCTCATTTGCAAAGAAGTAACAAGAATAAGGCAAGGAGGACATCAAAATCTTAAAGATGGGAGAGGATAGCATGAAATCACAGGTGATTATAAGCACTATCGTCAGTGAATCAGCTTACATGACTGTCTGAAGCAAAAGGAGAGATGCATGGCATAATGTGTTTGCAATACAATCAGACAAACAAACAAACACCAAAAGGTTACAGTTGGCTGACATATACAATACAAACATGATTATTCAAAACCAAATGATCAAATTGATGACAAGGATCATTCAACACGCATCGACCCAGTATTGCGGCTAGCATGTACTCAAGAAACTTGTATTAAGAAAACAGATGCGTGCATTAATATTCATAGATACTGATCCACAAGTGCATATTGTGAGCCTACCCAAATCACGGTTTTGAATAAGAGTGAGTCATAGAACGGGATATAGTCTTACAAGTCTTCCAAAAGGAAGAATGAATGCCATATTCTATGCTTCATAGGGAAGAAATGGCATAATCCTATAACAAAGAAAAGTAGCTTTGCAAAATTGTACTAAGTGCAAAAGAGACAGACAGGAATGTGCACGTTGGGATTCGTTACATTTCTAGGAATTTCAGCAACCATGAATCAAATGGATCCATGTTCTGAGAGTGTGGGTATTTCAGCAGAAAGCAAAAGACGGATATGTAATCTGGGTGAATGGATATTACACAAACATGAGTTTCCTTGAGTGTGTCTCTGTGTACTGTGAACTGTTAGAAAGTTTAAAGAGGTGTGAATCCATAAACTGAACATGGATACACTTCCCTCCATTTGTACAGTGTATACAGATTTGAACAAAAAGGAAAGAGAGAAGAGAAAAAGACCACGGGACCCTTCTGGATAGAATCACATTTCCCTTAGGAAAATCTCGTCAAATGCAGCATCACCCCCAACACTGACTTGATGCATCAACCACTGGGGATGGCAGTTACCGGTTGGATTCCAGGTGGAATGTTGTTGTGTACCACGAGGCTTGTTGCGGCTGGTGGATCCAAGGTAACTGGGCAGAATTCTATAGGTGGATCAGTTTGATTGTGGTTCTGCTGCCCTATGTGGAGATTGGCTTACGTCTTTTGTTCGGGAAGCTGAGTAAGTTTGAGATACTGCTGCTGCCCAAAGACCTCAGTTCACGGGTCAGTTTCCAGAATCTGAAAGGGCAGACAGTGGAAGATCTGCCTGTCATCAGCTTACTGGTGAGGCTCCGAGGTAATTTCAGACTTGCCCATTCCTGTTGACGTCGACTTTATGGGAGACACGAAGAGAAGCTGGCAGAAAAACTGGCTGCATTGTTTGAGGAGATGTGCGAACACATTGAAGAAAGTTGTTCTGCTACAGTGGAGAATATCGGCATGGAGACATCTCTAGAGCATACCAGGCTCGGAAGACATTCATGAGACCTACTGAAACTCGCTGATACTGGCAGAAACATACAGAGTGTCAACGTGCCCTTGAGAAAGTTACTCGATTCACTGCTCCAAGAACGGGTCCAAGATTCCTGACATCTAAAAGAGAAGAGATGGCAGAGATGATAAAAGCGCTCATGTCCTTGGAAGAGGTCGTGGGAATCCACACATCCCAAGGGGCATTTACAAATCATTCACACCGAAATGCACCAAGCCCAGGTAAGCCTATTAACAGGTTTGTTGTTAGCTATCAATCACATGGTCTTCCCTCCACTCCACTCAGTCATCCATTTCAAAGGATCAGAACCTGAGCTGCAATGAATCCGTTAGGAGGAAAGCAAGCCCCTACTAGAATCAGAGTTCCTATTCCTTCACACACGGTGAACAACAGTGAACACCTTAAAGGTCAAATACTCTCGAGTAAAATAGATAGGAATTGAATACTTAGCTCACACAAAGAAATGATGACCTTCTCCTAGATTCAGCAAATGCTGGGTTTATGTATACTTTGGGCTGAAAGGAGTGTGGGAAGTGTGGGGAATCTTTGACTGAACGTGACTTCGTATTAGGCCTCAGTTATTCAAGACAGTAAAGGAAAATATTAGATGTCAGATAGTGAACTGAAATGTAAAATTAGCCAAAAACATTAAAGACACAGGTTTTGTGGACCGTCGTTCCCTTCCGTCAAGCCCCGGGTTCACTATATCTTGGAGGTGCAGACTTGGTTGTGTTAAATTGCTTTACCCAACATGATCGGATGATTAAGTCTTCTCAGCACTGATAGAAGAACACCTGTTTCTCAATAGCCTAGCAAAGCTGCAGCAGGTTTCTCATAGTTAAATGCCTCTAGGTGCTTTTGGAATCAAGCCTAAATTTATATATTCTGTTTAGATTTTCTTGTATATTCCTAGAGAATAATGTTACCCCTTGAAATGCCAACATTGCCTAGTATGTGTCATTGGGAGTAAAGGCCACCACCTGCATAAGGGAAACGAAGGTTGGGCGTTATTTCATGGTTCCAATAGGTATTTCATTGTTCCTTTTGTTGTTGGAGGCTTCATGAGAAAAGACTTGACATGACCACTTCAAGCTTTTGGAGTGCTATTTTACATTGAGTCTGTCTGTTTTTTCCTTAGAGCTGACAAAATGTTACAAAAATTGTCAAGTCTGGCTTTTGTTGATTTGGTAATTTTCAAAAACTAACTTCAATTTCATATAAATCCTAAAACATGTAAATCGATACTATTAACCTTCTTAAAGACTGCAAATGCCATATCAACCTAATGTCAAAGATGGGGTCTTCGGACAAACCCTCCGACCATGGCTGTAAACAAAACGGAGCTAATCTAATATCCAATTTCTGTGAATTATTTGTGGAAAGTGTTGATTTATCGATGCCCAGTAGGCAGAGAACCAGTGCAAACTGCTCTCACTCGCTCCCATACACAAAACTTTGTAAACATTCAATCAAACAGCCCTTGGCACAGGACAATTGCCGAAGAGTGGTCTGTCACTTCCAAATACAGGATGAGGCCTCAGAAAACCTGGAAGCAGGAAAAGGCAAAGTAGAGAATGGAAACTAGTGCAGGGTCTGACCTGTGGTAATGCAGCATCAAAGGTGAAACTCTGTTTTACTTGGAAGAACACTCTCAAGCGGGCAGCAGGCATGGGATTGAAGGTGATGCGCTGAGTATTAGCAGAGTGAACAGCAGATGCTTGGCTGACAGAACTCAAAGAAATCAGCTCAAAATATCCCCACAATTGAATCTGAGACCAAGATCCGAGCTGCCAAATCTGAGCTAGCAGAGGCAGCGGAAAAAGAGAAGTAGGGCGACAGATGATGGCTCTCGCACAACTCAGGGATCTAGAGTGCGTTGTGGGTTTTGGTGGGTACGTTCAAGAGAGAAAAGAGAACTGTGAACTCAGTGAGACAGCAACCGCACTGGCTCGTGAGTTTGACATTATCAATACGTCCTTAGGCCACATCAACTGCATCTGCAGGACCAGGGCCCAATTGGACATTTTGCCAATAGAGCACGTGTGGGTCTCAATCAGAGGTATCATGCATCTGGACTGAGGGTTCCTGGGTGCGTTGGGATTGAAATAAGTATTAAAAGATTTAGGAACTGCTACATTCATAACCTGGATTGGGATTACAGACTGGTTTGAGGCAGAGGATGGGGAACAGCTCTGTGGTTGCCTTCGTGATTCCATAACTCAAGAATGAGAGAACTAGGAAGAGTGGTCAAAGTCCATACCATGAGAAGATGAAGCATTTCTTACAGCATTACCACCCAAATGCAGATGCTATATTTTGGACTTCACTGACAGGGTACTGCAACGAGGACACATAGGTCGGTCTGCGGGATCATCCCAGCAGGCCCTGAAGTATGATATCCATACATATGCTTCCACTGGTGTTTCTGTAGACAGAGAAGCTCTGGGAAGAACTGGTAACATTGGGACATTCCCATGGCAGTAGAAAGTACAAGCGCACTCTCTGTTGGCTGTTTTGGAGACACTTCAAAATGACATACAGAAGAATGCAGAGCTGAAAACCTATAGAAGCTTCATTTCCACTAGAGGAAGTGCCCTGCGCCCTTTCAGAATTGTGAGATAAATGTAATAAAAAAGAGGATCAACTAACTGAAACAGTATGGTGTGTTCATCACAACAAAGACAACACCAGGTTTTAGAGATATACCAGACAACACACACAGGAACAGGGCATGGCATCAAGGTCTAGGGAAAATTGTCCTCACAGAAATACCTTGGAAATGCGTACACCAAAAAGTCTAAAGTTTGCACTTATCCAAGCCCAATTTGTCTATATTAGATACATGATATTACCTGAACTATAGGGTAAAAGAAGTATAGTAAAAGAAACAGGAAGTACCATTTTCAGTTCCAAAGAGATTGAAGGCCCAAAAAATAAGCTTTCAAACAACTAGACGGCAAAACGTTACCAGAGCAAGCTCTGAAAATAGATGTGAGGAAAACACTGATGAACAACAGTGCCTCAGAATCACAAAAGCAAAATACCAGAAAAGGGGAAGAGAAAGTCTAAAGAATAACCAATAAAATCAGAAAAGTCAATGGATGCGATAAAAACTGGGCTAAGGTCAATCCTAAGCAGACTACATAATGCAGAAGGAATCGTGAATGACTGCGAGGACAGGGGAACAGAAATCCCTTGATCAGAAAATGGCACAGAAAAGCAAGTGCAATCCAATGCTAACATCACTGTTGAATCATGGATTAAGTGTAAGCAGGTAAGAATAGGACTCATAGGATTCCCAAATGGAAAAGCAAGTGATAAAATAAAAAATTCTGAAGAGGAATTTGTAGAAAAATCAGAAAGAAATTTGCTGAAAGCCAAGAAAGTATCATCTATACGAATTCAGGAAGTACACAGCGTCCAAAATAGGTGGAATCCCAATAGACCAACAAGCAGCTGTAGAATTCAAATAAACAAAGTTCATGATCATCCCAGTGATGTAAAATGCACCTCGAGGAAAGCAACTTAGTCACAACAGAACCTCCAGAGGGGTTTCAGCTGATATCACGGCAGAAAATTTGCAGCACTGGGAGGAGTGCAAGGAAATAGGCCATACCCTGAATGAGAAAAAGCTGCAATCTAGGGTAGCCTATGCCAAATGACCGCCATTTATAACAACGGCAGAGCTAGGGAATTTCACTGATCTTGAAACCTTAAAAGAATTCAGCAGTTTGAGACTGATACTAAAACAAAAATTGAGATTCCTACCCTGAGTAGAAAAGAAGCAAGAAGAAATTGATATAACAAAACCATTATTGTAAATGCAAGGAGAGTCTCATTTGCAAAGAAGTAACAAGAATAAGGCAAGGAGGACATCAAAATCTTAAAGATGGGAGAGGATAGCATGAAATCACAGGTGATTATAAGCACTATCGTCAGTGAATCAGCTTACATGACTGTCTGAAGCAAAAGGAGAGATGCATGGCATAATGTGTTTGCAATACAATCAGACAAACAAACAAACACCAAAAGGTTACAGTTGGCTGACATATACAATACAAACATGATTATTCAAAACCAAATGATCAAATTGATGACAAGGATCATTCAACACGCATCGACCCAGTATTGCGGCTAGCATGTACTCAAGAAACTTGTATTAAGAAAACAGATGCGTGCATTAATATTCATAGATACTGATCCACAAGTGCATATTGTGAGCCTACCCAAATCACGGTTTTGAATAAGAGTGAGTCATAGAACGGGATATAGTCTTACAAGTCTTCCAAAAGGAAGAATGAATGCCATATTCTATGCTTCGTAGGGAAGAAATGGCATAATCCTATAACAAAGAAAAGTAGCTTTGCAAAATTGTACTAAGTGCAAAAGAGACAGACAGGAATGTGCACGTTGGGATTCGTTACATTTCTAGGAATTTCAGCAACCATGAATCAAATGGATCCATGTTCTGAGAGTGTGGGTATTTCAGCAGAAAGCAAAAGACGGATATGTAATCTGGGTGAATGGATATTACACAAACATGAGTTTCCTTGAGTGTGTCTCTGTGTACTGTGAACTGTTAGAAAGTTTAAAGAGGTGTGAATCCATAAACTGAACATGGATACACTTCCCTCCATTTGTACAGTGTATACAGATTTGAACAAAAAGGAAAGAGAGAAGAGAAAAAGACCACGGGACCCTTCTGGATAGAATCACATTTCCCTTAGGAAAATCTCGTCAAATGCAGCATCACCCCCAACACTGACTTGATGCATCAACCACTGGGGATGGCAGTTACCGGTTGGATTCCAGGTGGAATGTTGTTGTGTACCACGAGGCTTGTTGCGGCTGGTGGATCCAAGGTAACTGGGCAGAATTCTATAGGTGGATCAGTTTGATTGTGGTTCTGCTGCCCTATGTGGAGATTGGCTTACGTCTTTTGTTCGGGAAGCTGAGTAAGTTTGAGATACTGCTGCTGCCCAAAGACCTCAGTTCACGGGTCAGTTTCCAGAATCTGAAAGGGCAGACAGTGGAAGATCTGCCTGTCATCAGCTTACTGGTGAGGCTCCGAGGTAATTTCAGACTTGCCCATTCCTGTTGACGTCGACTTTATGGGAGACACGAAGAGAAGCTGGCAGAAAAACTGGCTGCATTGTTTGAGGAGATGTGCGAACACATTGAAGAAAGTTGTTCTGCTACAGTGGAGAATATCGGCATGGAGACATCTCTAGAGCATACCAGGCTCGGAAGACATTCATGAGACCTACTGAAACTCGCTGATACTGGCAGAAACATACAGAGTGTCAACGTGCCCTTGAGAAAGTTACTCGATTCACTGCTCCAAGAACGGGTCCAAGATTCCTGACATCTAAAAGAGAAGAGATGGCAGAGATGATAAAAGCGCTCATGTCCTTGGAAGAGGTCGTGGGAATCCACACATCCCAAGGGGCATTTACAAATCATTCACACCGAAATGCACCAAGCCCAGGTAAGCCTATTAACAGGTTTGTTGTTAGCTATCAATCACATGGTCTTCCCTCCACTCCACTCAGTCATCCATTTCAAAGGATCAGAACCTGAGCTGCAATGAATCCGTTAGGAGGAAAGCAAGCCCCTACTAGAATCAGAGTTCCTATTCCTTCACACACGGTGAACAACAGTGAACACCTTAAAGGTCAAATACTCTCGAGTAAAATAGATAGGAATTGAATACTTAGCTCACACAAAGAAATGATGACCTTCTCCTAGATTCAGCAAATGCTGGGTTTATGTATACTTTGGGCTGAAAGGAGTGTGGGAAGTGTGGGGAATCTTTGACTGAACGTGACTTCGTATTAGGCCTCAGTTATTCAAGACAGTAAAGGAAAATATTAGATGTCAGATAGTGAACTGAAATGTAAAATTAGCCAAAAACATTAAAGACACAGGTTTTGTGGACCGTCGTTCCCTTCCGTCAAGCCCCGGGTTCACTATATCTTGGAGGTGCAGACTTGGTTGTGTTAAATTGCTTTACCCAACATGATCGGATGATTAAGTCTTCTCAGCACTGATAGAAGAACACCTGTTTCTCAATAGCCTAGCAAAGCTGCAGCAGGTTTCTCATAGTTAAATGCCTCTAGGTGCTTTTGGAATCAAGCCTAAATTTATATATTCTGTTTAGATTTTCTTGTATATTCCTAGAGAATAATGTTACCCCTTGAAATGCCAACATTGCCTAGTATGTGTCATTGGGAGTAAAGGCCACCACCTGCATAAGGGAAACGAAGGTTGGGCGTTATTTCATGGTTCCAATAGGTATTTCATTGTTCCTTTTGTTGTTGGAGGCTTCATGAGAAAAGACTTGACATGACCACTTCAAGCTTTTGGAGTGCTATTTTACATTGAGTCTGTCTGTTTTTTCCTTAGAGCTGACAAAATGTTACAAAAATTGTCAAGTCTGGCTTTTGTTGATTTGGTAATTTTCAAAAACTAACTTCAATTTCATATAAATCCTAAAACATGTAAATCGATACTATTAACCTTCTTAAAGACTGCAAATGCCATATCAACCTAATGTCAAAGATGGGGTCTTCGGACAAACCCTCCGACCATGGCTGTAAACAAAACGGAGCTAATCTAATATCCAATTTCTGTGAATTATTTGTGGAAAGTGTTGATTTATCGATGCCCAGTAGGCAGAGAACCAGTGCAAACTGCTCTCACTCGCTCCCATACACAAAACTTTGTAAACATTCAATCAAACAGCCCTTGGCACAGGACAATTGCCGAAGAGTGGTCTGTTACTTCCAAATACAGGATGAGGCCTCAGAAAACCTGGAAGCAGGAAAAGGCAAAGTAGAGAATGGAAACTAGTGCAGGGTCTGACCTGTGGTAATGCAGCATCAAAGGTGAAACTCTGTTTTACTTGGAAGAACACTCTCAAGCGGGCAGCAGGCATGGGATTGAAGGTGATGCGCTGAGTATTAGCAGAGTGAACAGCAGATGCTTGGCTGACAGAACTCAAAGAAATCAGCTCAAAATATCCCCACAATTGAATCTGAGACCAAGATCCGAGCTGCCAAATCTGAGCTAGCAGAGGCAGCGGAAAAAGAGAAGTAGGGCGACAGATGATGGCTCTCGCACAACTCAGGGATCTAGAGTGCGTTGTGGGTTTTGGTGGGTACGTTCAAGAGAGCAAAGAGAACTGTGAACTCAGTGAGACAGCAACCGCACTGGCTCGTGAGTTTGACATTATCAATACGTCCTTAGGCCACATCAACTGCATCTGCAGGACCAGGGCCCAATTGGACATTTTGCCAATAGAGCACGTGTGGGTCTCAATCAGAGGTATCATGCATCTGGACTGAGGGTTCCTGGGTGCGTTGGGATTGAAATAAGTATTAAAAGATTTAGGAACTGCTACATTCATAACCTGGATTGGGATTACAGACTGGTTTGAGGCAGAGGATGGGGAACAGCTCTGTGGTTGCCTTCGTGATTCCATAACTCAAGAATGAGAGAACTAGGAAGAGTGGTCAAAGTCCATACCATGAGAAGATGAAGCATTTCTTACAGCATTACCACCCAAATGCAGATGCTATATTTTGGACTTCACTGACAGGGTACTGCAACGAGGACACATAGGTCGGTCTGCGGGATCATCCCAGCAGGCCCTGAAGTATGATATCCATACATATGCTTCCACTGGTGTTTCTGTAGACAGAGAAGCTCTGGGAAGAACTGGTAACATTGGGACATTCCCATGGCAGTAGAAAGTACAAGCGCACTCTCTGTTGGCTGTTTTGGAGACACTTCAAAATGACATACAGAAGAATGCAGAGCTGAAAACCTATAGAAGCTTCATTTCCACTAGAGGAAGTGCCCTGCGCCCTTTCAGAATTGTGAGATAAATGTAATAAAAAAGAGGATCAACTAACTGAAACAGTATGGTGTGTTCATCACAACAAAGACAACACCAGGATTTAGAGATATACCAGACAACACACACAGGAACAGGGCATGGCATCAAGGTCTAGGGAAAATTGTCCTCACAGAAATACCTTGGAAATGCGTACACCAAAAAGTCTAAAGTTTGCACTTATCCAAGCCCAATTTGTCTATATTAGATACATGATATTACCTGAACTATAGGGTAAAAGAAGTATAGTAAAAGAAACAGGAAGTACCATTTTCAGTTCCAAAGAGATTGAAGGCCCAAAAAATAAGCTTTCAAACAACTAGACGGCAAAACGTTACCAGAGCAAGCTCTGAAAATAGATGTGAGGAAAACACTGATGAACAACAGTGCCTCAGAATCACAAAAGCAAAATACCAGAAAAGGGGAAGAGAAAGTCTAAAGAATAACCAATAAAATCAGAAAAGTCAATGGATGCGATAAAAACTGGGCTAAGGTCAATCCTAAGCAGACTACATAATGCAGAGGGACTCGTGAATGACTGCGAGGACAGGGGAACAGAAATCCCTTGATCAGAAAATGGCACAGAAAAGCAAGTGCAATCCAATGCTAACATCACTGTTGAATCATGGATTAAGTGTAAGCAGGTAAGAATAGGACTCATAGGATTCCCAAATGGAAAAGCAAGTGATAAAATAAAAAATTCTGAAGAGGAATTTGTAGAAAAATCAGAAAGAAATTTGCTGAAAGCCAAGAAAGTATCATCTATACGAATTCAGGAAGTACACAGCGTCCAAAATAGGTGGAATCCCAATAGACCAACAAGCAGCTGTAGAATTCAAATAAACAAAGTTCATGATCATCCCAGTGATGTAAAATGCACCTCGAGGAAAGCAACTTAGTCACAACAGAACCTCCAGAGGGGTTTCAGCTGATATCACGGCAGAAAATTTGCAGCACTGGGAGGAGTGCAAGGAAATAGGCCATATCCTGAATGAGAAAAAGCTGCAATCTAGGGTAGCCTATGCCAAATGACCGCCATTTATAACAACGGCAGAGCTAGGGAATTTCACTGATCTTGAAACCTTAAAAGAATTCAGCAGTTTGAGACTGATACTAAAACAAAAATTGAGATTCCTACCCTGAGTAGAAAAGAAGCAAGAAGAAATTGATATAACAAAACCATTATTGTAAATGCAAGGAGAGTCTCATTTGCAAAGAAGTAACAAGAATAAGGCAAGGAGGACATCAAAATCTTAAAGATGGGAGAGGATAGCATGAAATCACAGGTGATTATAAGCACTATCGTCAGTGAATCAGCTTACATGACTGTCTGAAGCAAAAGGAGAGATGCATGGCATAATGTGTTTGCAATACAATCAGACAAACAAACAAACACCAAAAGGTTACAGTTGGCTGACATATACAATACAAACATGATTATTCAAAACCAAATGATCAAATTGATGACAAGGATCATTCAACACGCATCGACCCAGTATTGCGGCTAGCATGTACTCAAGAAACTTGTATTAAGAAAACAGATGCGTGCATTAATATTCATAGATACTGATCCACAAGTGCATATTGTGAGCCTACCCAAATCACGGTTTTGAATAAGAGTGAGTCATAGAACGGGATATAGTCTTACAAGTCTTCCAAAAGGAAGAATGAATGCCATATTCTATGCTTCGTAGGGAAGAAATGGCATAATCCTATAACAAAGAAAAGTAGCTTTGCAAAATTGTACTAAGTGCAAAAGAGACAGACAGGAATGTGCACGTTGGGATTCGTTACATTTCTAGGAATTTCAGCAACCATGAATCAAATGGATCCATGTTCTGAGAGTGTGGGTATTTCAGCAGAAAGCAAAAGACGGATATGTAATCTGGGTGAATGGATATTACACAAACATGAGTTTCCTTGAGTGTGTCTCTGTGTACTGTGAACTGTTAGAAAGTTTAAAGAGGTGTGAATCCATAAACTGAACATGGATACACTTCCCTCCATTTGTACAGTGTATACAGATTTGAACAAAAAGGAAAGAGAGAAGAGAAAAAGACCACGGGACCCTTCTGGATAGAATCACATTTCCCTTAGGAAAATCTCGTCAAATGCAGCATCACCCCCAACACTGACTTGATGCATCAACCACTGGGGATGGCAGTTACCGGTTGGATTCCAGGTGGAATGTTGTTGTGTACCACGAGGCTTGTTGCGGCTGGTGGATCCAAGGTAACTGGGCAGAATTCTATAGGTGGATCAGTTTGATTGTGGTTCTGCTGCCCTATGTGGAGATTGGCTTACGTCTTTTGTTCGGGAAGCTGAGTAAGTTTGAGATACTGCTGCTGCCCAAAGACCTCAGTTCACGGGTCAGTTTCCAGAATCTGAAAGGGCAGACAGTGGAAGATCTGCCTGTCATCAGCTTACTGGTGAGGCTCCGAGGTAATTTCAGACTTGCCCATTCCTGTTGACGTCGACTTTATGGGAGACACGAAGAGAAGCTGGCAGAAAAACTGGCTGCATTGTTTGAGGAGATGTGCGAACACATTGAAGAAAGTTGTTCTGCTACAGTGGAGAATATCGGCATGGAGACATCTCTAGAGCATACCAGGCTCGGAAGACATTCATGAGACCTACTGAAACTCGCTGATACTGGCAGAAACATACAGAGTGTCAACGTGCCCTTGAGAAAGTTACTCGATTCACTGCTCCAAGAACGGGTCCAAGATTCCTGACATCTAAAAGAGAAGAGATGGCAGAGATGATAAAAGCGCTCATGTCCTTGGAAGAGGTCGTGGGAATCCACACATCCCAAGGGGCATTTACAAATCATTCACACCGAAATGCACCAAGCCCAGGTAAGCCTATTAACAGGTTTGTTGTTAGCTATCAATCACATGGTCTTCCCTCCACTCCACTCAGTCATCCATTTCAAAGGATCAGAACCTGAGCTGCAATGAATCCGTTAGGAGGAAAGCAAGCCCCTACTAGAATCAGAGTTCCTATTCCTTCACACACGGTGAACAACAGTGAACACCTTAAAGGTCAAATACTCTCGAGTAAAATAGATAGGAATTGAATACTTAGCTCACACAAAGAAATGATGACCTTCTCCTAGATTCAGCAAATGCTGGGTTTATGTATACTTTGGGCTGAAAGGAGTGTGGGAAGTGTGGGGAATCTTTGACTGAACGTGACTTCGTATTAGGCCTCAGTTATTCAAGACAGTAAAGGAAAATATTAGATGTCAGATAGTGAACTGAAATGTAAAATTAGCCAAAAACATTAAAGACACAGGTTTTGTGGACCGTCGTTCCCTTCCGTCAAGCCCCGGGTTCACTATATCTTGGAGGTGCAGACTTGGTTGTGTTAAATTGCTTTACCCAACATGATCGGATGATTAAGTCTTCTCAGCACTGATAGAAGAACACCTGTTTCTCAATAGCCTAGCAAAGCTGCAGCAGGTTTCTCATAGTTAAATGCCTCTAGGTGCTTTTGGAATCAAGCCTAAATTTATATATTCTGTTTAGATTTTCTTGTATATTCCTAGAGAATAATGTTACCCCTTGAAATGCCAACATTGCCTAGTATGTGTCATTGGGAGTAAAGGCCACCACCTGCATAAGGGAAACGAAGGTTGGGCGTTATTTCATGGTTCCAATAGGTATTTCATTGTTCCTTTTGTTGTTGGAGGCTTCATGAGAAAAGACTTGACATGACCACTTCAAGCTTTTGGAGTGCTATTTTACATTGAGTCTGTCTGTTTTTTCCTTAGAGCTGACAAAATGTTACAAAAATTGTCAAGTCTGGCTTTTGTTGATTTGGTAATTTTCAAAAACTAACTTCAATTTCATATAAATCCTAAAACATGTAAATCGATACTATTAACCTTCTTAAAGACTGCAAATGCCATATCAACCTAATGTCAAAGATGGGGTCTTCGGACAAACCCTCCGACCATGGCTGTAAACAAAACGGAGCTAATCTAATATCCAATTTCTGTGAATTATTTGTGGAAAGTGTTGATTTATCGATGCCCAGTAGGCAGAGAACCAGTGCAAACTGCTCTCACTCGCTCCCATACACAAAACTTTGTAAACATTCAATCAAACAGCCCTTGGCACAGGACAATTGCCGAAGAGTGGTCTGTTACTTCCAAATACAGGATGAGGCCTCAGAAAACCTGGAAGCAGGAAAAGGCAAAGTAGAGAATGGAAACTAGTGCAGGGTCTGACCTGTGGTAATGCAGCATCAAAGGTGAAACTCTGTTTTACTTGGAAGAACACTCTCAAGCGGGCAGCAGGCATGGGATTGAAGGTGATGCGCTGAGTATTAGCAGAGTGAACAGCAGATGCTTGGCTGACAGAACTCAAAGAAATCAGCTCAAAATATCCCCACAATTGAATCTGAGACCAAGATCCGAGCTGCCAAATCTGAGCTAGCAGAGGCAGCGGAAAAAGAGAAGTAGGGCGACAGATGATGGCTCTCGCACAACTCAGGGATCTAGAGTGCGTTGTGGGTTTTGGTGGGTACGTTCAAGAGAGCAAAGAGAACTGTGAACTCAGTGAGACAGCAACCGCACTGGCTCGTGAGTTTGACATTATCAATACGTCCTTAGGCCACATCAACTGCATCTGCAGGACCAGGGCCCAATTGGACATTTTGCCAATAGAGCACGTGTGGGTCTCAATCAGAGGTATCATGCATCTGGACTGAGGGTTCCTGGGTGCGTTGGGATTGAAATAAGTATTAAAAGATTTAGGAACTGCTACATTCATAACCTGGATTGGGATTACAGACTGGTTTGAGGCAGAGGATGGGGAACAGCTCTGTGGTTGCCTTCGTGATTCCATAACTCAAGAATGAGAGAACTAGGAAGAGTGGTCAAAGTCCATACCATGAGAAGATGAAGCATTTCTTACAGCATTACCACCCAAATGCAGATGCTATATTTTGGACTTCACTGACAGGGTACTGCAACGAGGACACATAGGTCGGTCTGCGGGATCATCCCAGCAGGCCCTGAAGTATGATATCCATACATATGCTTCCACTGGTGTTTCTGTAGACAGAGAAGCTCTGGGAAGAACTGGTAACATTGGGACATTCCCATGGCAGTAGAAAGTACAAGCGCACTCTCTGTTGGCTGTTTTGGAGACACTTCAAAATGACATACAGAAGAATGCAGAGCTGAAAACCTATAGAAGCTTCATTTCCACTAGAGGAAGTGCCCTGCGCCCTTTCAGAATTGTGAGATAAATGTAATAAAAAAGAGGATCAACTAACTGAAACAGTATGGTGTGTTCATCACAACAAAGACAACACCAGGTTTTAGAGATATACCAGACAACACACACAGGAACAGGGCATGGCATCAAGGTCTAGGGAAAATTGTCCTCACAGAAATACCTTGGAAATGCGTACACCAAAAAGTCTAAAGTTTGCACTTATCCAAGCCCAATTTGTCTATATTAGATACATGATATTACCTGAACTATAGGGTAAAAGAAGTATAGTAAAAGAAACAGGAAGTACCATTTTCAGTTCCAAAGAGATTGAAGGCCCAAAAAATAAGCTTTCAAACAACTAGACGGCAAAACGTTACCAGAGCAAGCTCTGAAAATAGATGTGAGGAAAACACTGATGAACAACAGTGCCTCAGAATCACAAAAGCAAAATACCAGAAAAGGGGAAGAGAAAGTCTAAAGAATAACCAATAAAATCAGAAAAGTCAATGGATGCGATAAAAACTGGGCTAAGGTCAATCCTAAGCAGACTACATAATGCAGAGGGACTCGTGAATGACTGCGAGGACAGGGGAACAGAAATCCCTTGATCAGAAAATGGCACAGAAAAGCAAGTGCAATCCAATGCTAACATCACTGTTGAATCATGGATTAAGTGTAAGCAGGTAAGAATAGGACTCATAGGATTCCCAAATGGAAAAGCAAGTGATAAAATAAAAAATTCTGAAGAGGAATTTGTAGAAAAATCAGAAAGAAATTTGCTGAAAGCCAAGAAAGTATCATCTATACGAATTCAGGAAGTACACAGCGTCCAAAATAGGTGGAATCCCAATAGACCAACAAGCAGCTGTAGAATTCAAATAAACAAAGTTCATGATCATCCCAGTGATGTAAAATGCACCTCGAGGAAAGCAACTTAGTCACAACAGAACCTCCAGAGGGGTTTCAGCTGATATCACGGCAGAAAATTTGCAGCACTGGGAGGAGTGCAAGGAAATAGGCCATACCCTGAATGAGAAAAAGCTGCAATCTAGGGTAGCCTATGCCAAATGACCGCCATTTATAACAACGGCAGAGCTAGGGAATTTCACTGATCTTGAAACCTTAAAAGAATTCAGCAGTTTGAGACTGATACTAAAACAAAAATTGAGATTCCTACCCTGAGTAGAAAAGAAGCAAGAAGAAATTGATATAACAAAACCATTATTGTAAATGCAAGGAGAGTCTCATTTGCAAAGAAGTAACAAGAATAAGGCAAGGAGGACATCAAAATCTTAAAGATGGGAGAGGATAGCATGAAATCACAGGTGATTATAAGCACTATCGTCAGTGAATCAGCTTACATGACTGTCTGAAGCAAAAGGAGAGATGCATGGCATAATGTGTTTGCAATACAATCAGACAAACAAACAAACACCAAAAGGTTACAGTTGGCTGACATATACAATACAAACATGATTATTCAAAACCAAATGATCAAATTGATGACAAGGATCATTCAACACGCATCGACCCAGTATTGCGGCTAGCATGTACTCAAGAAACTTGTATTAAGAAAACAGATGCGTGCATTAATATTCATAGATACTGATCCACAAGTGCATATTGTGAGCCTACCCAAATCACGGTTTTGAATAAGAGTGAGTCATAGAACGGGATATAGTCTTACAAGTCTTCCAAAAGGAAGAATGAATGCCATATTCTATGCTTCGTAGGGAAGAAATGGCATAATCCTATAACAAAGAAAAGTAGCTTTGCAAAATTGTACTAAGTGCAAAAGAGACAGACAGGAATGTGCACGTTGGGATTCGTTACATTTCTAGGAATTTCAGCAACCATGAATCAAATGGATCCATGTTCTGAGAGTGTGGGTATTTCAGCAGAAAGCAAAAGACGGATATGTAATCTGGGTGAATGGATATTACACAAACATGAGTTTCCTTGAGTGTGTCTCTGTGTACTGTGAACTGTTAGAAAGTTTAAAGAGGTGTGAATCCATAAACTGAACATGGATACACTTCCCTCCATTTGTACAGTGTATACAGATTTGAACAAAAAGGAAAGAGAGAAGAGAAAAAGACCACGGGACCCTTCTGGATAGAATCACATTTCCCTTAGGAAAATCTCGTCAAATGCAGCATCACCCCCAACACTGACTTGATGCATCAACCACTGGGGATGGCAGTTACCGGTTGGATTCCAGGTGGAATGTTGTTGTGTACCACGAGGCTTGTTGCGGCTGGTGGATCCAAGGTAACTGGGCAGAATTCTATAGGTGGATCAGTTTGATTGTGGTTCTGCTGCCCTATGTGGAGATTGGCTTACGTCTTTTGTTCGGGAAGCTGAGTAAGTTTGAGATACTGCTGCTGCCCAAAGACCTCAGTTCACGGGTCAGTTTCCAGAATCTGAAAGGGCAGACAGTGGAAGATCTGCCTGTCATCAGCTTACTGGTGAGGCTCCGAGGTAATTTCAGACTTGCCCATTCCTGTTGACGTCGACTTTATGGGAGACACGAAGAGAAGCTGGCAGAAAAACTGGCTGCATTGTTTGAGGAGATGTGCGAACACATTGAAGAAAGTTGTTCTGCTACAGTGGAGAATATCGGCATGGAGACATCTCTAGAGCATACCAGGCTCGGAAGACATTCATGAGACCTACTGAAACTCGCTGATACTGGCAGAAACATACAGAGTGTCAACGTGCCCTTGAGAAAGTTACTCGATTCACTGCTCCAAGAACGGGTCCAAGATTCCTGACATCTAAAAGAGAAGAGATGGCAGAGATGATAAAAGCGCTCATGTCCTTGGAAGAGGTCGTGGGAATCCACACATCCCAAGGGGCATTTACAAATCATTCACACCGAAATGCACCAAGCCCAGGTAAGCCTATTAACAGGTTTGTTGTTAGCTATCAATCACATGGTCTTCCCTCCACTCCACTCAGTCATCCATTTCAAAGGATCAGAACCTGAGCTGCAATGAATCCGTTAGGAGGAAAGCAAGCCCCTACTAGAATCAGAGTTCCTATTCCTTCACACACGGTGAACAACAGTGAACACCTTAAAGGTCAAATACTCTCGAGTAAAATAGATAGGAATTGAATACTTAGCTCACACAAAGAAATGATGACCTTCTCCTAGATTCAGCAAATGCTGGGTTTATGTATACTTTGGGCTGAAAGGAGTGTGGGAAGTGTGGGGAATCTTTGACTGAACGTGACTTCGTATTAGGCCTCAGTTATTCAAGACAGTAAAGGAAAATATTAGATGTCAGATAGTGAACTGAAATGTAAAATTAGCCAAAAACATTAAAGACACAGGTTTTGTGGACCGTCGTTCCCTTCCGTCAAGCCCCGGGTTCACTATATCTTGGAGGTGCAGACTTGGTTGTGTTAAATTGCTTTACCCAACATGATCGGATGATTAAGTCTTCTCAGCACTGATAGAAGAACACCTGTTTCTCAATAGCCTAGCAAAGCTGCAGCAGGTTTCTCATAGTTAAATGCCTCTAGGTGCTTTTGGAATCAAGCCTAAATTTATATATTCTGTTTAGATTTTCTTGTATATTCCTAGAGAATAATGTTACCCCTTGAAATGCCAACATTGCCTAGTATGTGTCATTGGGAGTAAAGGCCACCACCTGCATAAGGGAAACGAAGGTTGGGCGTTATTTCATGGTTCCAATAGGTATTTCATTGTTCCTTTTGTTGTTGGAGGCTTCATGAGAAAAGACTTGACATGACCACTTCAAGCTTTTGGAGTGCTATTTTACATTGAGTCTGTCTGTTTTTTCCTTAGAGCTGACAAAATGTTACAAAAATTGTCAAGTCTGGCTTTTGTTGATTTGGTAATTTTCAAAAACTAACTTCAATTTCATATAAATCCTAAAACATGTAAATCGATACTATTAACCTTCTTAAAGACTGCAAATGCCATATCAACCTAATGTCAAAGATGGGGTCTTCGGACAAACCCTCCGACCATGGCTGTAAACAAAACGGAGCTAATCTAATATCCAATTTCTGTGAATTATTTGTGGAAAGTGTTGATTTATCGATGCCCAGTAGGCAGAGAACCAGTGCAAACTGCTCTCACTCGCTCCCATACACAAAACTTTGTAAACATTCAATCAAACAGCCCTTGGCACAGGACAATTGCCGAAGAGTGGTCTGTCACTTCCAAATACAGGATGAGGCCTCAGAAAACCTGGAAGCAGGAAAAGGCAAAGTAGAGAATGGAAACTAGTGCAGGGTCTGACCTGTGGTAATGCAGCATCAAAGGTGAAACTCTGTTTTACTTGGAAGAACACTCTCAAGCGGGCAGCAGGCATGGGATTGAAGGTGATGCGCTGAGTATTAGCAGAGTGAACAGCAGATGCTTGGCTGACAGAACTCAAAGAAATCAGCTCAAAATATCCCCACAATTGAATCTGAGACCAAGATCCGAGCTGCCAAATCTGAGCTAGCAGAGGCAGCGGAAAAAGAGAAGTAGGGCGACAGATGATGGCTCTCGCACAACTCAGGGATCTAGAGTGCGTTGTGGGTTTTGGTGGGTACGTTCAAGAGAGCAAAGAGAACTGTGAACTCAGTGAGACAGCAACCGCACTGGCTCGTGAGTTTGACATTATCAATACGTCCTTAGGCCACATCAACTGCATCTGCAGGACCAGGGCCCAATTGGACATTTTGCCAATAGAGCACGTGTGGGTCTCAATCAGAGGTATCATGCATCTGGACTGAGGGTTCCTGGGTGCGTTGGGATTGAAATAAGTATTAAAAGATTTAGGAACTGCTACATTCATAACCTGGATTGGGATTACAGACTGGTTTGAGGCAGAGGATGGGGAACAGCTCTGTGGTTGCCTTCGTGATTCCATAACTCAAGAATGAGAGAACTAGGAAGAGTGGTCAAAGTCCATACCATGAGAAGATGAAGCATTTCTTACAGCATTACCACCCAAATGCAGATGCTATATTTTGGACTTCACTGACAGGGTACTGCAACGAGGACACATAGGTCGGTCTGCGGGATCATCCCAGCAGGCCCTGAAGTATGATATCCATACATATGCTTCCACTGGTGTTTCTGTAGACAGAGAAGCTCTGGGAAGAACTGGTAACATTGGGACATTCCCATGGCAGTAGAAAGTACAAGCGCACTCTCTGTTGGCTGTTTTGGAGACACTTCAAAATGACATACAGAAGAATGCAGAGCTGAAAACCTATAGAAGCTTCATTTCCACTAGAGGAAGTGCCCTGCGCCCTTTCAGAATTGTGAGATAAATGTAATAAAAAAGAGGATCAACTAACTGAAACAGTATGGTGTGTTCATCACAACAAAGACAACACCAGGATTTAGAGATATACCAGACAACACACACAGGAACAGGGCATGGCATCAAGGTCTAGGGAAAATTGTCCTCACAGAAATACCTTGGAAATGCGTACACCAAAAAGTCTAAAGTTTGCACTTATCCAAGCCCAATTTGTCTATATTAGATACATGATATTACCTGAACTATAGGGTAAAAGAAGTATAGTAAAAGAAACAGGAAGTACCATTTTCAGTTCCAAAGAGATTGAAGGCCCAAAAAATAAGCTTTCAAACAACTAGACGGCAAAACGTTACCAGAGCAAGCTCTGAAAATAGATGTGAGGAAAACACTGATGAACAACAGTGCCTCAGAATCACAAAAGCAAAATACCAGAAAAGGGGAAGAGAAAGTCTAAAGAATAACCAATAAAATCAGAAAAGTCAATGGATGCGATAAAAACTGGGCTAAGGTCAATCCTAAGCAGACTACATAATGCAGAGGGACTCGTGAATGACTGCGAGGACAGGGGAACAGAAATCCCTTGATCAGAAAATGGCACAGAAAAGCAAGTGCAATCCAATGCTAACATCACTGTTGAATCATGGATTAAGTGTAAGCAGGTAAGAATAGGACTCATAGGATTCCCAAATGGAAAAGCAAGTGATAAAATAAAAAATTCTGAAGAGGAATTTGTAGAAAAATCAGAAAGAAATTTGCTGAAAGCCAAGAAAGTATCATCTATACGAATTCAGGAAGTACACAGCGTCCAAAATAGGTGGAATCCCAATAGACCAACAAGCAGCTGTAGAATTCAAATAAACAAAGTTCATGATCATCCCAGTGATGTAAAATGCACCTCGAGGAAAGCAACTTAGTCACAACAGAACCTCCAGAGGGGTTTCAGCTGATATCACGGCAGAAAATTTGCAGCACTGGGAGGAGTGCAAGGAAATAGGCCATACCCTGAATGAGAAAAAGCTGCAATCTAGGGTAGCCTATGCCAAATGACCGCCATTTATAACAACGGCAGAGCTAGGGAATTTCACTGATCTTGAAACCTTAAAAGAATTCAGCAGTTTGAGACTGATACTAAAACAAAAATTGAGATTCCTACCCTGAGTAGAAAAGAAGCAAGAAGAAATTGATATAACAAAACCATTATTGTAAATGCAAGGAGAGTCTCATTTGCAAAGAAGTAACAAGAATAAGGCAAGGAGGACATCAAAATCTTAAAGATGGGAGAGGATAGCATGAAATCACAGGTGATTATAAGCACTATCGTCAGTGAATCAGCTTACATGACTGTCTGAAGCAAAAGGAGAGATGCATGGCATAATGTGTTTGCAATACAATCAGACAAACAAACAAACACCAAAAGGTTACAGTTGGCTGACATATACAATACAAACATGATTATTCAAAACCAAATGATCAAATTGATGACAAGGATCATTCAACACGCATCGACCCAGTATTGCGGCTAGCATGTACTCAAGAAACTTGTATTAAGAAAACAGATGCGTGCATTAATATTCATAGATACTGATCCACAAGTGCATATTGTGAGCCTACCCAAATCACGGTTTTGAATAAGAGTGAGTCATAGAACGGGATATAGTCTTACAAGTCTTCCAAAAGGAAGAATGAATGCCATATTCTATGCTTCGTAGGGAAGAAATGGCATAATCCTATAACAAAGAAAAGTAGCTTTGCAAAATTGTACTAAGTGCAAAAGAGACAGACAGGAATGTGCACGTTGGGATTCGTTACATTTCTAGGAATTTCAGCAACCATGAATCAAATGGATCCATGTTCTGAGAGTGTGGGTATTTCAGCAGAAAGCAAAAGACGGATATGTAATCTGGGTGAATGGATATTACACAAACATGAGTTTCCTTGAGTGTGTCTCTGTGTACTGTGAACTGTTAGAAAGTTTAAAGAGGTGTGAATCCATAAACTGAACATGGATACACTTCCCTCCATTTGTACAGTGTATACAGATTTGAACAAAAAGGAAAGAGAGAAGAGAAAAAGACCACGGGACCCTTCTGGATAGAATCACATTTCCCTTAGGAAAATCTCGTCAAATGCAGCATCACCCCCAACACTGACTTGATGCATCAACCACTGGGGATGGCAGTTACCGGTTGGATTCCAGGTGGAATGTTGTTGTGTACCACGAGGCTTGTTGCGGCTGGTGGATCCAAGGTAACTGGGCAGAATTCTATAGGTGGATCAGTTTGATTGTGGTTCTGCTGCCCTATGTGGAGATTGGCTTACGTCTTTTGTTCGGGAAGCTGAGTAAGTTTGAGATACTGCTGCTGCCCAAAGACCTCAGTTCACGGGTCAGTTTCCAGAATCTGAAAGGGCAGACAGTGGAAGATCTGCCTGTCATCAGCTTACTGGTGAGGCTCCGAGGTAATTTCAGACTTGCCCATTCCTGTTGACGTCGACTTTATGGGAGACACGAAGAGAAGCTGGCAGAAAAACTGGCTGCATTGTTTGAGGAGATGTGCGAACACATTGAAGAAAGTTGTTCTGCTACAGTGGAGAATATCGGCATGGAGACATCTCTAGAGCATACCAGGCTCGGAAGACATTCATGAGACCTACTGAAACTCGCTGATACTGGCAGAAACATACAGAGTGTCAACGTGCCCTTGAGAAAGTTACTCGATTCACTGCTCCAAGAACGGGTCCAAGATTCCTGACATCTAAAAGAGAAGAGATGGCAGAGATGATAAAAGCGCTCATGTCCTTGGAAGAGGTCGTGGGAATCCACACATCCCAAGGGGCATTTACAAATCATTCACACCGAAATGCACCAAGCCCAGGTAAGCCTATTAACAGGTTTGTTGTTAGCTATCAATCACATGGTCTTCCCTCCACTCCACTCAGTCATCCATTTCAAAGGATCAGAACCTGAGCTGCAATGAATCCGTTAGGAGGAAAGCAAGCCCCTACTAGAATCAGAGTTCCTATTCCTTCACACACGGTGAACAACAGTGAACACCTTAAAGGTCAAATACTCTCGAGTAAAATAGATAGGAATTGAATACTTAGCTCACACAAAGAAATGATGACCTTCTCCTAGATTCAGCAAATGCTGGGTTTATGTATACTTTGGGCTGAAAGGAGTGTGGGAAGTGTGGGGAATCTTTGACTGAACGTGACTTCGTATTAGGCCTCAGTTATTCAAGACAGTAAAGGAAAATATTAGATGTCAGATAGTGAACTGAAATGTAAAATTAGCCAAAAACATTAAAGACACAGGTTTTGTGGACCGTCGTTCCCTTCCGTCAAGCCCCGGGTTCACTATATCTTGGAGGTGCAGACTTGGTTGTGTTAAATTGCTTTACCCAACATGATCGGATGATTAAGTCTTCTCAGCACTGATAGAAGAACACCTGTTTCTCAATAGCCTAGCAAAGCTGCAGCAGGTTTCTCATAGTTAAATGCCTCTAGGTGCTTTTGGAATCAAGCCTAAATTTATATATTCTGTTTAGATTTTCTTGTATATTCCTAGAGAATAATGTTACCCCTTGAAATGCCAACATTGCCTAGTATGTGTCATTGGGAGTAAAGGCCACCACCTGCATAAGGGAAACGAAGGTTGGGCGTTATTTCATGGTTCCAATAGGTATTTCATTGTTCCTTTTGTTGTTGGAGGCTTCATGAGAAAAGACTTGACATGACCACTTCAAGCTTTTGGAGTGCTATTTTACATTGAGTCTGTCTGTTTTTTCCTTAGAGCTGACAAAATGTTACAAAAATTGTCAAGTCTGGCTTTTGTTGATTTGGTAATTTTCAAAAACTAACTTCAATTTCATATAAATCCTAAAACATGTAAATCGATACTATTAACCTTCTTAAAGACTGCAAATGCCATATCAACCTAATGTCAAAGATGGGGTCTTCGGACAAACCCTCCGACCATGGCTGTAAACAAAACGGAGCTAATCTAATATCCAATTTCTGTGAATTATTTGTGGAAAGTGTTGATTTATCGATGCCCAGTAGGCAGAGAACCAGTGCAAACTGCTCTCACTCGCTCCCATACACAAAACTTTGTAAACATTCAATCAAACAGCCCTTGGCACAGGACAATTGCCGAAGAGTGGTCTGTCACTTCCAAATACAGGATGAGGCCTCAGAAAACCTGGAAGCAGGAAAAGGCAAAGTAGAGAATGGAAACTAGTGCAGGGTCTGACCTGTGGTAATGCAGCATCAAAGGTGAAACTCTGTTTTACTTGGAAGAACACTCTCAAGCGGGCAGCAGGCATGGGATTGAAGGTGATGCGCTGAGTATTAGCAGAGTGAACAGCAGATGCTTGGCTGACAGAACTCAAAGAAATCAGCTCAAAATATCCCCACAATTGAATCTGAGACCAAGATCCGAGCTGCCAAATCTGAGCTAGCAGAGGCAGCGGAAAAAGAGAAGTAGGGCGACAGATGATGGCTCTCGCACAACTCAGGGATCTAGAGTGCGTTGTGGGTTTTGGTGGGTACGTTCAAGAGAGCAAAGAGAACTGTGAACTCAGTGAGACAGCAACCGCACTGGCTCGTGAGTTTGACATTATCAATACGTCCTTAGGCCACATCAACTGCATCTGCAGGACCAGGGCCCAATTGGACATTTTGCCAATAGAGCACGTGTGGGTCTCAATCAGAGGTATCATGCATCTGGACTGAGGGTTCCTGGGTGCGTTGGGATTGAAATAAGTATTAAAAGATTTAGGAACTGCTACATTCATAACCTGGATTGGGATTACAGACTGGTTTGAGGCAGAGGATGGGGAACAGCTCTGTGGTTGCCTTCGTGATTCCATAACTCAAGAATGAGAGAACTAGGAAGAGTGGTCAAAGTCCATACCATGAGAAGATGAAGCATTTCTTACAGCATTACCACCCAAATGCAGATGCTATATTTTGGACTTCACTGACAGGGTACTGCAACGAGGACACATAGGTCGGTCTGCGGGATCATCCCAGCAGGCCCTGAAGTATGATATCCATACATATGCTTCCACTGGTGTTTCTGTAGACAGAGAAGCTCTGGGAAGAACTGGTAACATTGGGACATTCCCATGGCAGTAGAAAGTACAAGCGCACTCTCTGTTGGCTGTTTTGGAGACACTTCAAAATGACATACAGAAGAATGCAGAGCTGAAAACCTATAGAAGCTTCATTTCCACTAGAGGAAGTGCCCTGCGCCCTTTCAGAATTGTGAGATAAATGTAATAAAAAAGAGGATCAACTAACTGAAACAGTATGGTGTGTTCATCACAACAAAGACAACACCAGGTTTTAGAGATATACCAGACAACACACACAGGAACAGGGCATGGCATCAAGGTCTAGGGAAAATTGTCCTCACAGAAATACCTTGGAAATGCGTACACCAAAAAGTCTAAAGTTTGCACTTATCCAAGCCCAATTTGTCTATATTAGATACATGATATTACCTGAACTATAGGGTAAAAGAAGTATAGTAAAAGAAACAGGAAGTACCATTTTCAGTTCCAAAGAGATTGAAGGCCCAAAAAATAAGCTTTCAAACAACTAGACGGCAAAACGTTACCAGAGCAAGCTCTGAAAATAGATGTGAGGAAAACACTGATGAACAACAGTGCCTCAGAATCACAAAAGCAAAATACCAGAAAAGGGGAAGAGAAAGTCTAAAGAATAACCAATAAAATCAGAAAAGTCAATGGATGCGATAAAAACTGGGCTAAGGTCAATCCTAAGCAGACTACATAATGCAGAGGGACTCGTGAATGACTGCGAGGACAGGGGAACAGAAATCCCTTGATCAGAAAATGGCACAGAAAAGCAAGTGCAATCCAATGCTAACATCACTGTTGAATCATGGATTAAGTGTAAGCAGGTAAGAATAGGACTCATAGGATTCCCAAATGGAAAAGCAAGTGATAAAATAAAAAATTCTGAAGAGGAATTTGTAGAAAAATCAGAAAGAAATTTGCTGAAAGCCAAGAAAGTATCATCTATACGAATTCAGGAAGTACACAGCGTCCAAAATAGGTGGAATCCCAATAGACCAACAAGCAGCTGTAGAATTCAAATAAACAAAGTTCATGATCATCCCAGTGATGTAAAATGCACCTCGAGGAAAGCAACTTAGTCACAACAGAACCTCCAGAGGGGTTTCAGCTGATATCACGGCAGAAAATTTGCAGCACTGGGAGGAGTGCAAGGAAATAGGCCATACCCTGAATGAGAAAAAGCTGCAATCTAGGGTAGCCTATGCCAAATGACCGCCATTTATAACAACGGCAGAGCTAGGGAATTTCACTGATCTTGAAACCTTAAAAGAATTCAGCAGTTTGAGACTGATACTAAAACAAAAATTGAGATTCCTACCCTGAGTAGAAAAGAAGCAAGAAGAAATTGATATAACAAAACCATTATTGTAAATGCAAGGAGAGTCTCATTTGCAAAGAAGTAACAAGAATAAGGCAAGGAGGACATCAAAATCTTAAAGATGGGAGAGGATAGCATGAAATCACAGGTGATTATAAGCACTATCGTCAGTGAATCAGCTTACATGACTGTCTGAAGCAAAAGGAGAGATGCATGGCATAATGTGTTTGCAATACAATCAGACAAACAAACAAACACCAAAAGGTTACAGTTGGCTGACATATACAATACAAACATGATTATTCAAAACCAAATGATCAAATTGATGACAAGGATCATTCAACACGCATCGACCCAGTATTGCGGCTAGCATGTACTCAAGAAACTTGTATTAAGAAAACAGATGCGTGCATTAATATTCATAGATACTGATCCACAAGTGCATATTGTGAGCCTACCCAAATCACGGTTTTGAATAAGAGTGAGTCATAGAACGGGATATAGTCTTACAAGTCTTCCAAAAGGAAGAATGAATGCCATATTCTATGCTTCGTAGGGAAGAAATGGCATAATCCTATAACAAAGAAAAGTAGCTTTGCAAAATTGTACTAAGTGCAAAAGAGACAGACAGGAATGTGCACGTTGGGATTCGTTACATTTCTAGGAATTTCAGCAACCATGAATCAAATGGATCCATGTTCTGAGAGTGTGGGTATTTCAGCAGAAAGCAAAAGACGGATATGTAATCTGGGTGAATGGATATTACACAAACATGAGTTTCCTTGAGTGTGTCTCTGTGTACTGTGAACTGTTAGAAAGTTTAAAGAGGTGTGAATCCATAAACTGAACATGGATACACTTCCCTCCATTTGTACAGTGTATACAGATTTGAACAAAAAGGAAAGAGAGAAGAGAAAAAGACCACGGGACCCTTCTGGATAGAATCACATTTCCCTTAGGAAAATCTCGTCAAATGCAGCATCACCCCCAACACTGACTTGATGCATCAACCACTGGGGATGGCAGTTACCGGTTGGATTCCAGGTGGAATGTTGTTGTGTACCACGAGGCTTGTTGCGGCTGGTGGATCCAAGGTAACTGGGCAGAATTCTATAGGTGGATCAGTTTGATTGTGGTTCTGCTGCCCTATGTGGAGATTGGCTTACGTCTTTTGTTCGGGAAGCTGAGTAAGTTTGAGATACTGCTGCTGCCCAAAGACCTCAGTTCACGGGTCAGTTTCCAGAATCTGAAAGGGCAGACAGTGGAAGATCTGCCTGTCATCAGCTTACTGGTGAGGCTCCGAGGTAATTTCAGACTTGCCCATTCCTGTTGACGTCGACTTTATGGGAGACACGAAGAGAAGCTGGCAGAAAAACTGGCTGCATTGTTTGAGGAGATGTGCGAACACATTGAAGAAAGTTGTTCTGCTACAGTGGAGAATATCGGCATGGAGACATCTCTAGAGCATACCAGGCTCGGAAGACATTCATGAGACCTACTGAAACTCGCTGATACTGGCAGAAACATACAGAGTGTCAACGTGCCCTTGAGAAAGTTACTCGATTCACTGCTCCAAGAACGGGTCCAAGATTCCTGACATCTAAAAGAGAAGAGATGGCAGAGATGATAAAAGCGCTCATGTCCTTGGAAGAGGTCGTGGGAATCCACACATCCCAAGGGGCATTTACAAATCATTCACACCGAAATGCACCAAGCCCAGGTAAGCCTATTAACAGGTTTGTTGTTAGCTATCAATCACATGGTCTTCCCTCCACTCCACTCAGTCATCCATTTCAAAGGATCAGAACCTGAGCTGCAATGAATCCGTTAGGAGGAAAGCAAGCCCCTACTAGAATCAGAGTTCCTATTCCTTCACACACGGTGAACAACAGTGAACACCTTAAAGGTCAAATACTCTCGAGTAAAATAGATAGGAATTGAATACTTAGCTCACACAAAGAAATGATGACCTTCTCCTAGATTCAGCAAATGCTGGGTTTATGTATACTTTGGGCTGAAAGGAGTGTGGGAAGTGTGGGGAATCTTTGACTGAACGTGACTTCGTATTAGGCCTCAGTTATTCAAGACAGTAAAGGAAAATATTAGATGTCAGATAGTGAACTGAAATGTAAAATTAGCCAAAAACATTAAAGACACAGGTTTTGTGGACCGTCGTTCCCTTCCGTCAAGCCCCGGGTTCACTATATCTTGGAGGTGCAGACTTGGTTGTGTTAAATTGCTTTACCCAACATGATCGGATGATTAAGTCTTCTCAGCACTGATAGAAGAACACCTGTTTCTCAATAGCCTAGCAAAGCTGCAGCAGGTTTCTCATAGTTAAATGCCTCTAGGTGCTTTTGGAATCAAGCCTAAATTTATATATTCTGTTTAGATTTTCTTGTATATTCCTAGAGAATAATGTTACCCCTTGAAATGCCAACATTGCCTAGTATGTGTCATTGGGAGTAAAGGCCACCACCTGCATAAGGGAAACGAAGGTTGGGCGTTATTTCATGGTTCCAATAGGTATTTCATTGTTCCTTTTGTTGTTGGAGGCTTCATGAGAAAAGACTTGACATGACCACTTCAAGCTTTTGGAGTGCTATTTTACATTGAGTCTGTCTGTTTTTTCCTTAGAGCTGACAAAATGTTACAAAAATTGTCAAGTCTGGCTTTTGTTGATTTGGTAATTTTCAAAAACTAACTTCAATTTCATATAAATCCTAAAACATGTAAATCGATACTATTAACCTTCTTAAAGACTGCAAATGCCATATCAACCTAATGTCAAAGATGGGGTCTTCGGACAAACCCTCCGACCATGGCTGTAAACAAAACGGAGCTAATCTAATATCCAATTTCTGTGAATTATTTGTGGAAAGTGTTGATTTATCGATGCCCAGTAGGCAGAGAACCAGTGCAAACTGCTCTCACTCGCTCCCATACACAAAACTTTGTAAACATTCAATCAAACAGCCCTTGGCACAGGACAATTGCCGAAGAGTGGTCTGTCACTTCCAAATACAGGATGAGGCCTCAGAAAACCTGGAAGCAGGAAAAGGCAAAGTAGAGAATGGAAACTAGTGCAGGGTCTGACCTGTGGTAATGCAGCATCAAAGGTGAAACTCTGTTTTACTTGGAAGAACACTCTCAAGCGGGCAGCAGGCATGGGATTGAAGGTGATGCGCTGAGTATTAGCAGAGTGAACAGCAGATGCTTGGCTGACAGAACTCAAAGAAATCAGCTCAAAATATCCCCACAATTGAATCTGAGACCAAGATCCGAGCTGCCAAATCTGAGCTAGCAGAGGCAGCGGAAAAAGAGAAGTAGGGCGACAGATGATGGCTCTCGCACAACTCAGGGATCTAGAGTGCGTTGTGGGTTTTGGTGGGTACGTTCAAGAGAGCAAAGAGAACTGTGAACTCAGTGAGACAGCAACCGCACTGGCTCGTGAGTTTGACATTATCAATACGTCCTTAGGCCACATCAACTGCATCTGCAGGACCAGGGCCCAATTGGACATTTTGCCAATAGAGCACGTGTGGGTCTCAATCAGAGGTATCATGCATCTGGACTGAGGGTTCCTGGGTGCGTTGGGATTGAAATAAGTATTAAAAGATTTAGGAACTGCTACATTCATAACCTGGATTGGGATTACAGACTGGTTTGAGGCAGAGGATGGGGAACAGCTCTGTGGTTGCCTTCGTGATTCCATAACTCAAGAATGAGAGAACTAGGAAGAGTGGTCAAAGTCCATACCATGAGAAGATGAAGCATTTCTTACAGCATTACCACCCAAATGCAGATGCTATATTTTGGACTTCACTGACAGGGTACTGCAACGAGGACACATAGGTCGGTCTGCGGGATCATCCCAGCAGGCCCTGAAGTATGATATCCATACATATGCTTCCACTGGTGTTTCTGTAGACAGAGAAGCTCTGGGAAGAACTGGTAACATTGGGACATTCCCATGGCAGTAGAAAGTACAAGCGCACTCTCTGTTGGCTGTTTTGGAGACACTTCAAAATGACATACAGAAGAATGCAGAGCTGAAAACCTATAGAAGCTTCATTTCCACTAGAGGAAGTGCCCTGCGCCCTTTCAGAATTGTGAGATAAATGTAATAAAAAAGAGGATCAACTAACTGAAACAGTATGGTGTGTTCATCACAACAAAGACAACACCAGGATTTAGAGATATACCAGACAACACACACAGGAACAGGGCATGGCATCAAGGTCTAGGGAAAATTGTCCTCACAGAAATACCTTGGAAATGCGTACACCAAAAAGTCTAAAGTTTGCACTTATCCAAGCCCAATTTGTCTATATTAGATACATGATATTACCTGAACT
>NC_133541.1:163838370-163858370 GCF_048773025.1 Camelus bactrianus
ACTTAGGTTTCCATTAAACTGGGATAGACATGCATGGATAAGAGATACTAGTGCTACTCGTTTTCCTTAGGGTTCCCCTGTGTCTGTGGGGCGTGTGTGTGTGTGTGTGTGTGTGTGTGTGTGTGTGTGTGTGTGTGTGTGTGTGTGTGTGTGTGTGTGTGTGTCTGTGTCTGTGTCTGTGTCTGTCTGCCTGCCTGCCTGCCTGCCTGCCTGCCTGCCTGCCTGCCTGCCTGTTTATTGTAGGAACTCTCTGTCAATGGAAGTATAGTTGACTTACAATGTTGTGTTCATTTATGACGTACGGCATAGTGATTCACTTATTCACACACACACACACACACACACACACACACACACACGTATACTTTTTCAGGATAGGTTATTACAAGCTATTGAACATAGTTCCCTGTGCTAGACAGTAGGACCTACTTGTGTACCTAGTTTGTATAGGGTGGTTTATATCTGCTAATCCCAAACTCCTGATTTATCCCTCTGCCCTCCCCCGTTCCTCCACCCTACCCTGTCCCCTGTGTTAACCATCGGTTTCTTTTCCATGTCTGCGAGTCCAGTCTGTTTCTGGTTTGTAAATAGGTTCCTTGGAGTCTTTTTAAAATGGAGTTATTTATGTATGGATGGGTGTCTTGACTTACTTTCAGATCCCATCTAGAAGTGATGGCATAGGATATCTGTCTTTCTCTGGGTGACTGACATCACTAAAGCTACGGAACGCTTCACGTATGTGTGTGTGTCGTCCACGTTCAGGGGCCGTGCTGATCTTCTCTGGATGGTTCCCGTGTTAGTCGATGTGCTGTGGCAGCAAGCGCTTGCCTTAGGGTTTTTGTCTCAACCTGAAAGCCGGCCCGGAGACTGAAAGTCTTCTAGTTGCCTCCACTATCTGCCTAGGACCATCTCCACGAACGTTTCCATTTTCTCTCACCCTTTTGTCTTGGCATCATTGAGTACTAAAATGCTCCGTCTCCTGAAGCCCTGCAGACTGAAGCTGGGCAACGGGAGGTAAACGTCAGAGAAATGGCCACAACAGCTCCTGTGGAAACCATCCTAGGGCCTGTTTTTGGAGGAGCCGCTCAGAGAGTTGAGCCGAACACCCCAGGACATCATCAGAGGCATTTCATACTGCTCGAGCCGTTTCGATGACCCCGATGTGTGGAAATCTCCTACCAGACTGACCCCCTACTCCCGGCCCTGAATCTGGTTTCTCATCTGCTCCAATGATTAACCTTTGTGCTGTACTTTGGTTTTCCACACAAGTGCCTCTTAGGCGATACCTGACTGCTTGCTCCCTAGGCCTAGCTTCAGAAGCCCATCGACACCACCGCCTCCTGAGACGAGATACTACAACTGTTTCCTTGAACAGACCTGTTCTCAGAACTAAGAAACTGGGTCCATGAAACGCAGGCCCTCTAGGAAACTATTCCCTCCCTCCTGCCCCCACACCACACGCACGCATGCACGCTCAGACGCACGCACGCACCCACGCACGCATGGACGCACACGCACAGTCAACAGCCCAGCTTTTAATGTGTAAAACTTCCAGGGAAGTTACAGAATAGGGAAATGTTGGGGTCCAGAGTAGGCTGCCCCAAAATGTGCCGATGGACTATGCTGAATGAAAGGGACTTCACAACTGGCCAAGGGGGAGGGTATAGGTCAGTGGTAGAGTGTGTGCTTAGCAAGCAAGCACAAGGTCCTGGGTTTAATCCCAGTACCTCCGGTCAAAAATAAATACATAAAATCGAATTCCTCTCCCCGCCCCCCCCCAAAAGTATACACTGCTGTATGTCAACTCTGTCTCAATAAAACTGGAAGAAAAAAAGGAAAAAAAAAATGATTTAACAAAAGAAGAAACAAACAAACAAAGAACTGCCCGAGGCAAGAGGAACACTCTGGCCCTCCTTTCTGCCTCCCTGGAAGCAGGGGAAAAAGAATTTTGTTTTTTTAAAGTCTCCCATCCCAGAGGAATCTATCAAGTCAGAGGTCTGCTTCCATGCCCTTCCATGATTCTCAAACGGTGTAGTGGGGTTTACCCAGATTAGGAAAAGGAGGGGACTCCTTTGGCCTGAGACCAGGCGAGATTCTCCCCCTCCCTCCCGCCTCCCTCCGTGCAGTTGGGACGGGGTGGCCTAAGGGTGGGGAAATTGAAACCAAAGAACAAAAGCCGTTCAACAGAGAGGAGCCGGAGGCCAAGTCAAAGGCTCTGACCTGAGCACAGAGCTTTCTGCATTTGAATGAAGCGATTGAACGAGGCCCTGCCGAATGGATCCTCCTGACGTCCCCGCCCCCGCTTCCAGGAGACAGTCAGTCGATTTGGGACCGATCGGTGGAGAAGGCCTGGGAGGCGGCGGCGGCGGCGGCGGCGGCGGCGGCGGCGGCGGCGGCGGCAGAAGCGCGGGCGGGGGCGGCGGCGGAAGCAGCGGCGGGGGCGGGGGGTGGTGGTGCGCGGGCGGGGGCGGGACCAACGGTCGCTCCAACTCTGCCTGCCTGCCTGCCTGCGGGGCTGAGGCCTGAGGGCCACGCTGGTTCCTGCCACTCAGGGAAACTTCTGCGGGTGTTGCCGAAAGATCGCCCTCCCCCACCCCGTCCCTGACGAGCCAAATAACCCAGAGACAGGGTCTTAGAGTTTAGAAGAAAGAGGCAGCTTGATTGCTTTGCTGGGCAAAGGGGACTCACAGCAGGCTAGTGCCCTCCAAACTGTGAACCCGTCTTGGGGTTGGGGTTTCATGCTTCTGTGGACGAACAGGTTGGAGCATGAAAGGGAATCACAACAGGCGGGAGCACAAAAGGTGCTCATGATCAACAAGGGTCTCTGATGAAACTTCCTCCTAAATCTGGATGAGTGTCTGGTAACATGGACCTCCTGGTGGTCTAGTAGGTCATCAGCCCGTGACCTTCTTTATCTGGTCAGACTCACCTGGTGGCACCAGCGCCACGGAGGAACTCGGGGTGGGGGGTGGGGGGTGGGAGGGGGCTGGTCGTTCTCCTGAGCTTATCCTCCCGTGACTCCCTTCCTGGGGAAAGACTCAGACGCCAAACATGATTGTCAAGTTGAACGATCAGAGGAAGGTCAAATCAAACAGTTAGAATCGACAACTTTAGCTGTTTTTAACAGTGGGGCCTGGAGCTGGGAGCGGTGTCTGGTCAGTCGAGTTTGCTGATCGTTCTAAAAGCAAGCAGTAAGCATAAGCCAAAAATTGGCTTAGCCTAAGTGCGGCCACTTCATGATTCCTCCTTCACTGGGGGCTGAGGCGTGGGGGAGGGCGGGGGTGGGGGACAGGACTGAGGTGGCGGCGAACTTCTCCGTGAATGCTCGGAGCCGAACTGCTCTCTGGCCGAGGTCTGAAAAAGGCCTGAGTCTCAGCTATGACAGATTCTCTCTCTTTCTGGGCACATGGACTGACTCGCCCCGCATCCTCCCATCCTGTCAGACCCTTTGGACACACACCTCCACCTGAAGAGTTCTTTGGCCTCGTCCAGAAAAAACAAACACACGCACGAACAAAACCAAACGAGCACACAGAAACCCTGCTGATCTCCTTGGACCCCATTCACTTCGGAGAGTCCCTCTCGTAGAAATCCCCTCTGCTCGATGATTTCACCACAGCCGCCTCCCTTTCTCCGGCACAGTGACCCCCCCACCCCCACCCTGCGTGGGCCCTGTCCCTCTACCTATCAAAAACCAAACCCCAGGAGAAAAGAAAATCAGAATGCTGTTTTGAGCCACTGGATCTGTGAAAGGAACCAAACAGAAAGCTGAAATAACCAAACCAGCAGAACACCAAAAGCGAACAGACAGATACCCCAGAAAGAAGGCACGCCGACTCTTGCCCCTTTCCTTCCTGGAATCAGGACATAACATAGATCTACACCCCACCCCCCCACCCCACCCTGCCCAGATGTCTTCTTTATGCCGGAACGAGAGTGACGTTCTTATTGTCAACGGTGCTGTTATGGAAATGACAGGCCAGCCAAGAAACAAGCACCACTCGGAGGGTTGGAGTACTCAGATTTATTACGCCGGCGGGCTCAGAGGGGCTTCTGCTCCTAAGCCTTGAGCACCTCCAAGACGTGCACATGAGGTTTTTATAGGGTTAAGTACCAGCTTGGGGTATTCGGCCAATAGGCACGCAATAGCTTTAGCAACATCATTATCACGAAAGTAGAGGCAGTGAGGCAGCAAACCAACATTTCAAGGCCAGATATGTCTCTTTGAAAATCCAGCTGGCTAGCAAAATATGAACAGGGAATCAGCAAACCGGCACTTATTAATTTAGATTTACGAGTTAGCCAGCAGAACTCAGATCAGTAATCCGACACTTGTTACACTTAGATTTGCGACTTAGCTTGTTAGCCCAGCTGGGCTTTTCCTTCACAGTGTGTAAGCGGAGAAGGAGAGAATTCTGTACAAACAGACCTCGATGAAAAGAATCCTCACCCTCTTTTAGGCCCCCACCTCAACACACGTGCGCGCACACGCGCGCACACACACACACACACACACACACACATACACACATGCATGCACGCACGCGCGCGCGCGTATAGTTACTCCTGTTCTCTCTCTTTCTCTCTCCCTCTTCCTTTCTTACTGATTTTTTAAAAATGTTTACTGATAACACAGAAAAAAATTGCTTAAATCTTGTCCAGGAATGATATTCATTTTTGAAAACATGATATATATTGTAAAGGATTTGGGCTCCCTTAGAAAAATCCCAGTCCAGGCACGATTGTATAGCACCTCCTTTCACTTTCAAGTGTCTCATTTCAGACAATAAAGTAGCCAGTCATCTTCCTTATGCATGACCTTTGTAACTGGCACAAGTCAAACGGCACAAAATTCAGACCCAATCTCCTGATCCATATGATTCTCATATTCTTTTTTTTTTTTTTTTTTTTAGCGAGTCCAGAAGCTATGGGTCTGTGCCAACCACCCGTGGCTGTTCACTATCCAGCATTTCTTCCATTATCTTTATGTTGTCCTGTTTCTTGGAAGTATTAGTGCAGCTACTTTTCCCGATGGTCTGTCTCTGTCTCTGTCTCTCACTCTTTTCTCCTTCTTTTTTTTGGGGGGGGGGAGGAGGGGGATGGGTTTGATTAGGTTATTTATTTATTTTAATGGTGGTTCTGGGGATTGAACCCAGGGCATCATGCATGCTAAGCAGGCACTCTAACAATGATCTATATCCTTCTCTACACCGCCCCCCCGACCCTCCAGCACCCCCCCCCCGTCCCCGGCCAGGGCCTGTCTTTGCTCAACCCAATAGAAAAGCATTTATGTTTTGCCAGTTTCCTGGGTCCTTCTTTGTTTCATAAAACTGAGAAGAAATACACGTGGAAGTTCTCTCCTATGAATTGAACAGACTGAAGATCCTTTAAATAACCAAATGAGGTGGAAGTGCAGAGAGTACCATACGGGAACACACCGAGGCACATCGTCATCAAATTGACCAAAATTAAGGATAAGGAGAAAATATTAAAATGAACGAGAGAAAAGCAACAAATAACATACAAGGGAACTCCCGTAAGGTTATCAGCTGATTTTTCAGCAGAAACTCTACAGGCCAGAAGTGGGTGGCACAACATACTTAAAGTGATGAAAGGGGAAAACTGACAGGTAAGAATACTCTATTCAGCAAGGCTCTCGTTCAGATTTGAGGGAGAAATCAAAAGCTTCACAGATAAACAAAAGCTACAAGATTTCAGCACCATCAAGCCGGCTTTACAAGGAATGATAAAGGATGGTCTCAAGTCATCAAATCCTAAGGAAAGAGACCAAAAAGATGACAGAGAAAGGGAGGGGGGGAGAGAGGGAGAGAGAGAGAGGGGGAGAGAGGGGGGGGGAGAGAGAGAGAGAGAGAGAGAGAGAGAGAGGAGAGAGAGAGAGAGAGAAAGAGAGAGAGAGAGAGAGGGAGGGAGGGAGGGAGAGGAGACCTTCGAAAGATTGCTTTGCCTGTTTAGGGTCTTCCGTTGTTCCTTAAAAATTTTGAATTGTTTGTTCTAGTTCTGTGAGGAATGTCGTGAGTATTTTGACAGGGGTTGCATGGAACCTGCGGATTGCTTTGGATAGTGTGGCCATGTTGATAGTATTGATTCTTCCAATGCAAGAGCACAAGGCATCTTTCCATTTCTTTGTGTCATTTCAGATTCTGGAGTATAGATAACCTCCTCGATTAAGTTTATTTTTGGCATTTTACTGTTTTTGACTCAATGGAAGTGTTTATCCCAGTTATAAAATTCTGGTTTTTAAAGTGGAGGGGGAAAAAAAAAAAGGAAAGGAAGGGCCACAAATGGCAAAATATCCTTCTTTCTCATGGGTGAATTGTATTCCATTACGTGTGTGTATGTGTGTGTGTGTGTGTGTGTGTGTGTGTGTGTGTGTGTGTGTGTCCCCTCTTCTTTATCTATTCAAATATTGATGTGCACTTAGGATGCTTCCGTATCTTGGCAATCATAAATGATGTTGCTGTTAATAGCAGGGTGTGTGTATCTTTTTGAATTCATTCTTCTTTTGTGGTTGGCTTTATTCCTTTGATAAGTATGTAAGTTTAAAAAGCTAAAGCTCTAAACCTTCCTGGAAACAATGAACAGTACATATATGTAAATTAAAAATATATGTGCAGTAAAAACATTTTAAAAAAATAAATAAATAAAAAAGAACGAAAGACAAGGAAATTAGCTATCAAGCCGTGAAAGACATGGAAGAAACTTAAAAGACATCTTACTAAATCAAAGAAACCGGTCTGAAAATTGTTACCAACTGTACAATTCCAACCAAATGACATCCTGGAAAAGGCAAAGCTCTAGAAACAATCAAAAGATCATGGTATCCAGGGTTTGGGGAGAGGGAGGGAAGGAGGAATGAACAGATGCAGCGTGAGGGATTTTTAAGGCGATGAAATTATTCTGTAGGATACCATAGTGGTGGCTACATGTCATTGTACATTTGTCAAAACCCATAGAACGTACAACCTCAAGAGTGAACCGTCCTGTAAACTATGGACTTTGATGGATAATAACGTGTCCATGTCGGATCATCAGTTTTACCAAATAGGCCACACCGATGAGAGATGTTGAGGGGAGTGGAGGATATATGTGTGGGTGGGGAGGGCTATGTGAGAACTCTCTGTATTTTCTGCTCAATTCTGCTGTGAGCCTGAAACTGCTCTAGAAATAAAGTCTATAATCAAAAACAAAACAGAAACAAAAACAAAACACCCAAATGAGGTGAACCAGGATTCAGTCATCCAAAATGGAGCTGGACGGCCAGTGGGAGGAACTTTGTTGCAGACATAGTCCTGTTTCAGGGAGGGGGACGTTGTCCCCTCCCTCTACACATCTTGAGTTCTCTGGGCTTGACTGATCCAAAAATGGACCCCAGACGGATCGTTGAGCAGGAGCGACAGGGAACCTACTGTCTTTCATTCAAGCACTCATGTGTCCCCGAAGCAGGCAGCTTTTCTCCGTTTTAGGACAAGAAATCAGCCCTTTGTGCGAAATGGGCCGGGCTGAGAGCCTTTGGTTTTGGGTGACCCGTCCGTGAAGAATCGAGACGGAGTTTGGGTTTTGGGGAGGGGGGGAAGCCCCTGAAAGAAGTCACGAGGTTGGTTGTTTCTCTAGGCTTCCGGGGCCTGAAGGCTCTCAGTGGGTGATCAGGGTGTTTTCCTAAGTCCAGATGCAGGGAGGGCACCCTCCACGGAAGTGATCGATTTCCCGCTTTCAGGGAGACAGAAAGAAGAGTCTGAGGGTCCCTCTTGCGTCTGCTGCCCCTCGGCTTCTTCGGTCACTCTCATTTCTAACCCATCCGTGTGCCACGGAGGCACATACATGTTTGGGGTGGCCTCCCCTGGGTCCCGACACCGGCATCAATGGGGGGAGGGGGGGCATGAGTGGTCAGAACTGTATCAAGCTCAAGGGCACCACCAACCGGTTTCAAAAACAAATCTGCCAGCAGCTGCTAGCCGCAGCCTGGTCGTTTCAAAGTTCCCGCCTTGCTCTTGTGGTGTGTTTTCTTTCGTTTCCCCTTCTCCACTTGCCCCGTGGGGTAGTCTGATGACACACACTTCCAGTGCTTCTTTCTTGCATCTGTGTCTCCTGGGCTGCAGTCCTAAGAGCCCCCCCCCCCCCATCGCCCCCGCCCCCCCCCCAATCAACTCGTTTCTTTACCCTCCACCAGGTCTCCTGGCTTGAAATCTCGGCTCACAGCATGTGTCTCGTGTCCTCTCTGAATTCACGGGCCCAGCCATCCACCCTAAGGAGACGGAGGGAGGGAAGGAAGGTTTTGACCTGGCGACCTTCCTTGCCGGCATCCTCCGGATTTGGGACCCTTCAGTGCGCCACCTGCCACCCGCCATACCACTCTCACCCTGAGGCTAGCCCTCGGGGCTCCGTCCACGCGGAAACCTGAACGCGACGGACCTGGACGGTGGGCGGGGTGGGGGTGGGGGTGTGGAGGGGCTTGCTTCATCACTGCCGGAACCGTGGAGGCGACCGGGACAGACGCGTCCTTCAAGAGGTGAAGGGACACGTAGCCCGGGCTAGGTCCGTGCCACAGCATGTGATTTGGCTCTAAAAAGGAAACCAGGGACCCGTGGAGCCGAGAGACCTGTGGGAGACAGGCGGGGCCGTTTCTGCGTGCCCCTGACTCCCTGAAAGAAGCCAATCTGAAAAGGTGGCATCCTGTAGGGTACCGGCTCTGGATGACATTCATTCTCAAAAGGGCAAAAGCCCCAGAGAGGGTGAAAAGATGAGTGGGGTCGGGGGTGGTGGTGGTGAAGGTTGTCTGTGTGGGTGTGTGTGTGTGCGGGTGTGTGTGTGTTGTGGCGGGGGGTTGTTGATGAATAGGTGGAGCACAGGGGACTTTTAAGCAGCGAAACTCTCCGGTAGGTAGGTCCACGATGGGATGAAAACCAACGTGTTGGATATGGCAATACCTAAGATGGGGTGAACTGAAAGAACCCTTCTGGGTGTCCCGCCCCTCAGCCGAAGTTTAAAGTCCTTCCTAAAGCCAGAAGGTAAAGACACACGAGAGCAATCTGAGGGGCCATCGCTGAGGAGTAACAGCGAGGCCAGTGAATCCAGTGAAAGACTGACTGACGTGGGGGCCTGGGTCCCTCGGCTCGACCCCCTTCCCCGGGAAACCGAAGCCTTCGACGCAGGGATGCGCTTTGACACGCTTCTGTCTCATCGGAGAAGGCTTCTTCTGCCTGGCATTGCGTGACGGGGCCGAGAAACCCGTCCTCTCCTCCTCTGCGTGAGGTAGCGGTCGCTCCCGCCTTTGCGCAGCGTTGAAGAAAGCTACCAGAAACACGGTTCTGCGTTTCTCTCGATACCGTGGGCGAGCGTCACGGCTTTTCCTTGCGTTCCACCATGCAGTCAGATAGCATTCTCAAAACTAAGCGTGCCATGCAAATTTTCCTTTTCCTTTTTTAAAGTGACTGTCAAGAACTTAGGCAGCATCGAGTGAAAACGTTGGGCACCTTCATCTCTTGGTTTGTATGGAGCCAGCTAGGTCATCAGACCCACGTCACCATGATTTCTGAATTCTAAGATCCTTTCCAATCCATGATATTGTACATTCCTGGGTCATGGGATGTCACTATGGCTGATCAGGTCAAAGGGAATGTGTCCCTCCAGAGCGCTTATTAACACGTCAGTTTATTTAAACGACAACAAAGGAAATTCCCTTCGGGCGATATTCATTCCACACGCTAAAGGAAAGCGATAGGTTGTGTGCCTGAGCCCACACAGTGTGACGCAGGAACGGGGTGGGGGTTGAGGGAGGAGGAACTCTGGCTAGTGTCCGGGACCTAACGGGAGATAGAGTGGAGGATTTTTGCCCTTCTTCAGGGACAGGGTGAATCGGCCCGAGGTTGACTTGTGCGCTCAGAAAGAGGGCCTTTACCGGATGCCCCGAGCAAGCAGACTTTTCTTTTCTTCTTCTTCTTTTCTTTTTTCAGTTTTATTGACATAGGTTTGACATACAGCCCTCTATCAGTTTCGGGTGTACAGCACAATGATTTGACTTCCATAGACTGTGAAGTGATTATTAGGTAACTTTAGTGACCAGGAAACAACGATATGTTAAAAGGGGGTTTAATCAACAGAACTGCTATTTCTGATGATCATCTATTCCTAAGAGAAAGGACAGATGAACACTCCAAAATGCAGGAAGTGCATAGTCACAGAATGATGAACAATCTTTACCCGTGCCGACGTTTTGACGCCAGGATACGTGGAAAGCTGAAGTTTTAGAACATAGAAATATTTGGCTCTCCATTTGACCTGGAAATCTCCTTGTTGGAAAGAAGCTAATTTCTCCTCCTCATCCTCGTCCTCCTCGTCCTCGTCCTCGTCCTCGTCCTCCTCCTGCCTTTTTAACTAAAAAAATAAAAAAATAAAATAAAATAAAAATTTTTTAACAAGAAGTTTTTATCTTTTTGGAGGGGGGACGGGTCATTAGGTGTCTTTATCTACGTTTCAATTAATTATTTAGATTTATTATACGTTTTCAGTGGTGGTACTGGGGACTGAGCCCAAGGCCTTGTGCATGCTGAGCACGCACTCTACCGCAGAGCTCTACGCTTTCCCAGAAAGGAGCAAATTTCTAAACATAGAACTGGATGAGTAGGTCAGCTTTTTGATCTCATAGAAGCAGCGGCCCAGTTCTCTGGGGGAACCCTCCTTATCTTGTCCATCTCGACAACGTCAGAAACGTCTGTCTGCATAGCCCACAGTGGCCAGAGACTGAGGCCAGGGGGCTGAATCAGGTAGAACCTGAAACCGAATGGAAGAAACAAACAAACAAAAAAGGGTGGGGAGGGGCACGCGGAGGCCTTTTTAAACGTACACACTGCTGCGTGGTCTCCCTCGTCGAAACTCTAATTCGCAGCCTTCTTAAGGAGAAATATACACCTGAAACGTCTTTTTTTCCACACAGAGTTTAAAAGCTTTCACCCTCTGAGCCGAAAAACCTTACCCGTCCCATCGGTTCTTTCTGAGTGAGTGGGTTCTCTAGTGTCCTACGCGTCTGCTGGGAAACAAGCTGCTGGAGAACCAGCAACTAGAAACCAAGCTGCACCAGCATTTCCATGAGCGTAAAATCTTACATTCACACTTACTTGCTTAAAAATGCACACGCCTGCTTTGTTTTCATGTTTTACACAGTCGATGACCTATAACATGTATGATGCTCAAGAAATTGTGTGAGGGGCAATCCTGAGATTGACCGTGAGGGCGCAACAGATGGCAGATATTTCCTTAGGGTAAAACAATGGACGGTCATGGGAAGCCAGATCATCCATTAACAGAACTTGGTTCTGGCAGGAAAGCATGTGGTTTAACCCCGGGGAAATATTTGCTATCTCGAGATGTCCCAGAGGCAATCACAGGATACACTTAGAAATTTTGCATCCCCCGAGGAGGGTGATTGTTCCTGGAAGGGATAGGCCTGAAATGAATCAGTTAGCCAGCAAGCAGAACTTCGTGCTTCTGGCATGAAATATCTAAAGCCCCACCTCTTTGATCGCATTTCTTTTTTTTTTCCCTGAGCCGTATACTCCCAATAAACAGGATGTCGACCAGGCTTTTGGCACTCTAGATCCACGAGACCTTGAGTCCCCTGGTCCCATTTTCGCTCTTTACTTGGTCTCTTTGTTTCTTAATTCTTGCGTCGCCCGTCCTCAGACACGGTCCCGAGCTGCGCTGGACGCAGCACCCGTCCTACCCGACTCGTGAGTGACCTATAGTTTTTAAATGAAAGCTACAAAATCTCTGGTCATGTCGATCTGCTGGTCTCGTCTGTATGAGACAGGGCAGTACCTGAGTTTCAGAGACACACACAGACACACACACAGACACACACACACAGACACAGACACAGACACACACACACACACACACACACACACACACCACACACACACACACACACACACACTCTAAAGGGAACAAAGAACAAAGAAAGATAGAGAAAGAAAAAGAAAAAGGCTCAGGGGAATAAAGGATTCGCTTGCTCTCTGTGACATGACCCAGTAGACCTAGTTGTCACGAGACAGGAAGCTCAACCCTCCGTGTTTACATTATCTGTTCCTGAGCTTTCTTGCAGAAAATTCTCATGCGTTTCTTTCCCCTCACGGAAGTCTTCTCTATTCCCCACAGAGCCTGGGGCGATGGCTCTTCACCCTGGAGCCGCCTGCGGCCGATCCAAGATATCGGATGATTTGTGGAAGTGATCAGTGATCCTGAGACAAAGCCCTTCCTTTAGGTAGAAAAGCATGGCCCCTGCTGCTCAGGGAGCTGGCACTCCCCCTCCCTCTCCCCTCATGCCACCTTCTCCTTTGTGCACAAGCTATCGCTTTCGCAAAAGAGCTTGGCTTGCCTGAGAGTCTTGTGGAAGCCATCCTCATTTCTATGGTACTGCCGTCCAAGGATCTGGAAAGGGCTCGGTCCCATGTATGCATGTATGCATGTAGGCACTTGTGTATGTCCCCGGCTTGTAGGCCTGGCATGTTTCTTCCTCCACATACACTTGCCAGAGTTCATTCATGAAAGAGCTCTATGGAACTGGTTTTCAAGGGAACATGCAGGCAGGGAATGCGAACAGGAAGGAACCCAAATGTTTTCCTTCAGGTTGACATGATCTAGGACAGATCCTTTCATCCAGAAAAGCAAATGTCAAGGGATCGGTCTCGTGAAAAGAGCCATGTCTTGATTGTGACGAGCAGCATTCGAGGTGAAACTTTTCGCCTCCCTAGGTTTACCCCGAATCCATTAAGTTCCTGTGGGTTATCTCTGTCATGAAACGTGTCAGCCAGGAAAAAAAAAAAAAAAAAAAAAAAAGAGTCTGGGAGCGATGGTTGGCTCGGTCTCAAGTCTCAGGAAGTGTTCACACCCCAAGCAGTCCGAGGGGGTAGTGTGTGTGTGTGTGTGTGGGAGGCGGTCCATCTCTGAAAAATTGGTGCCTCCTCCACGTAGTTTTTGGTCCCTTGCAACTGAAGCATCTGGCGACGTCCCTGGAATGTTTAGATCGTTTCCAAAGAAGATGAGATACGGAAGCGTTCGTTCCTGGCTCCATGAGTCGAAGGGGACGTGCTTTAATATCTTTCTGACAGAAAAGACTCGAGATCTGTCAGTGTGTTGGCCGACATGACTGGTATACCTTCGGAGGATGGATGGACCTACAGACAGACAGACAGACCGGAATACATACATACTTACTTACATACGTACATATGTAAACATACAATACAATACAATACAATACAATACAATAAAACAAAACAAAATGAAACAGAATAAAATAAAATAAAATAAAATAAAATAAAATAAAATAAAATAAAATAAAATAAAATAAATTAAATTAAATTATATTAAAATAAAAGGATGCTGTGAGGAGAAAGTGTCTGTTTCTGGCTAGGACCAAATCGTGTCCCTACGTGGACCGGTTGGGAAAGACTGGTGTCCCAGATGGTTCACCGTGACTTCCTCGTGAACATTTGCTGTGACCGATTCGGGCTTCGGAACAGTCACGGTCTCGTTCTGAGGAACGTCTCCTGGAAAGCATGTGGAGACCGTCTTCGTCTGCCGTCCTTAGGAAACGTTCCAGCAGAGCGGGTGTCCGAGAGCCTCTAGGGGCGATGGCTATGCTTCGTGGACGTCTGTCCCTCTTCAGGCCGAATTTCGTGGAAGTATGCTGATCTGGCCAGCCGACAAGTCTGAATGGGGGTGATTTTTTGGTAGAAATGCGCGTCCTTGGAGAGACCAGGGGAAGGGGAGCATGTCTCAGTGGAAACTCTCGTACAGCGTGATAGAGATGAGAATGCGGTTCTGTGTCATCATCTTTGCGTGCTTCCCGCCACCCTCCCCCTCCCCGCCCCGCCCCGCCTTCCACTGATACGCTGGGCCACGTCACGCGTGCTTCGAGTTTTCTCCGATGGTTGGCCAACGCTCTTCCGACTCCCGTTGCCCATGGTTCTCCCGCTTTGGACTTGGCATCCTCGAGAACCAAAGCCGCCCTTTCCCTGAAGCCCCGCCGAGCCGGGCTGAGCAGCTGGACATCTGCTGGAGAGAGGTCACTGCCGTGTCCCCTCTCGAGACCCTCCTCCTGCCCGTTGCTGTGGAGGCCACTCAGAAAGTGGACCTGAACCCGCATGCGTTTTTCAGGCCACCCGAGCCTCTTCGAGCCCGATGCCTAGACATCTTCCTGACTGGTGGCGCTCCGGACTCACACCCTGGGTTTCTCGTTGGCTTCAGCCACGGACCTTTGTCTTCCTGGAACGAAAGACCAGACCGGTTTCATCAGGTGGAACCACCTGCCTGGTGGCGGGACTGTCGTGGAACCCTATGGACCACCCCGAAGTGTATATGCAGCCCAAGGGCGATCTCTCCAGTTGAACAACCATCGAGGCCCAAAAGGACCCCTGCCCCGGGAAGAAAGAAACTTTGACCTTGACCCTTAGCTGCCCGAACGAGAATTTGGATCAGGGTTGGGTAGGGTGATGGAGATCTCCCTTGGCACAGTTCCCGTGTGCGGGACTTTCAATGACTCTGTCTTCCTGAAAGGACACCCGCCCCCTGAACACGCTGTCTCGTCATCAGTTTGTTTCCACGAGGGACGAACCGTCATTGTGTGCACGACAAAGTTGGCCGCTGCCTGTTTGGTCCGCCATCGCCCCGTAAGGGACCGACGAAGTGTGCGTCGTGACCAGTGACCGATTTCGGAGCCCGTGGGTGGTGGGCGGGTGTGTATCTGTTTTCCAGGTCACGCGCGACGCGGTGTGTCGTGGTGTGGCCCGCCCGGCCACCCCACCTCCCTTCCCCCATGGAAAATCAAGGGAGAGTATTGCCCGAGACAGACGAAAGTGCAGCCACGAAACCTAAAAGGATGACCCTGGATGTCAACTTGGAGGTGGCTAGGAGACAGCTGAGCATGCATAGGATCACACTGCACTGCCACCGTGTGGGATGCCGCACATGTGTCGCCGTCGTGGTTTTCATCTCCTCCACCTATTGCCCTCACCTACATCCACTCTTTATCTCACTGAACTCTTTTTTTTTTTTTTTTCCGGTAAGACAGTGAGAATTTTCTCTCTCTCTCTCTCTCTCTCTCTGTCTCTCTCTCTCCTACTCTCTCTCATAATTGACCTGACAATGGGATGTCCGTTTTCACGTGTCCAACATAGCGATTCGGGATTCTTCCATGTTCCACGATGATCACCGTGGTGAGTCTGGTTACGGATCCGTCACCGGACAGCATCATGACAATAGTATGGATTGACTCTACTCGCCCTGCTGTCCATGACCTCCCGTAATTTGTGTATTTATTAATTGGAGTTAACTGGAAGCTTGTACTTTTTCCTCTCCCTCACCCATTGCACTCATTGTTCCTTCTTGGTATCCATGAGCCTGTTTCAGCTTCCTTGCATGTGTTCCTGCGTATTGTCTTGGGGATTCTGCCTCGAAGTGACAACATCCCTCTCGGACTTAAGTCACTTAGTTAACATCATCCCCTCTAGGTGTAGGTCTCTCCAGACCACGTGGCACTGTCCATTCGTCCATCCGCGGGCCCGTAGTGGAACTGCCGGGTCTTCCAGGAGTTTTCTGTGGAATGTTTTGAGGGACTTCTGTCCTGTTTTCCCTAATGGCTTTCCTCCACCTCCGTTTCGCCCTCTCCCCCTCGCCCCCACCACCAACCCCTGTTCCGTGTTGCCTTCTGTCTTCTGTCGGAGAGCGGATTCTGTCAGGTATGAGTCGAGAGCTCTGTGTCCGCCCGCCAGCCCGCCCACCCGGCCCCATCTCGAACGGTGGTCTCTATCACGTGTTCCGTCAGGAGCAGGCACTTTCTGCTTGTTTTTGGAACTTGCTGTCGAGATTCCAGGTTCTGGGCCTGTCCGGATACCTCTTAGAAACGGAAATGCGTGCGTTTTCCCCTTTTTAAAATTGTGTTCGTTTGTTTACTTATTTATTTATTTATTTACTTACTTACATTTATTTATTTATTTAGGCCTTTTTTTTTTTTTTTTTTTTTTTTTTTTTTTTTTTTTTTTTGGTTCTTGCTGCTGTTGTTGCTTTCGGTGGTTGTTTGTTTATTCGGGGAGGGGAGGTAATTCGTTTCTTTTGCTGGTTTGTTGCCTGACTTAGTGATTGCCTGACTTACCGACTTCCTTATTTACTTGAACGGAAGTCCTGAAGATCGAACCCTGCACCTTGCGCGTGCTGGGCAGGCACTCTGCCCCTGAGTTCTACGCTCCATCCTCCCCCCTCGCCCCCTCCCCCATTTGGGGGAGGAAAAAAATAATTTTTTTTTTCTTTTAAACTGAAAACGTCCTTTTGGGTCTCCCGCGCGTGTTTCATCCCTGGTTTTCTGGCTTCTAGGAGGTGGAGTTGACCGAGTTCTTGGGCTGTTGAGGAGAGGAACCCCTGATGGGCTGCGGTTGTGCTTTTTCTACGGTGTTTTTGTTTTTGTTTTTAAACCCCAGAGTAGTTCTACAACTTGATTTCCCTTTGGTGGTGGGTTTTGTCGTTTGTTTTCATGTTTCCTTCCTTTCTTCCTTTCTTTCTTTCTTTCTTTCTTTCTTTCTTTCTTTCTTTCTTTCTTTCTTTTTCTTTCTTTCTTTCTTTCTTTCTTTCTTTCTTTCTTTCTTTCTTTCTTTCTTTCTTTCTTTTTCTTTTCTTTTCTTTTCTTTTCTTTTCTTTTCTTTTCTTTCCTTCCTTCCTTCCTTCCTTCCTTCCTTCCTTCCTTCCTTCCTTTCTTTCTTTTCTTTCTTTTTTTTTTTTTCGGATGGGGCTACAGTTTCCTTGTCCACGTTGACTGTGTCAAACACACGCACCGACACACACACGCACACCCAGACACGCGGATGCGCATGCACAGTGTTGCTCTGTGTAGATGCACTGAACCTCGATTTACCGAGCGGGTGGCTATCGACTCGCCCCCCCGAACCCCCGCCCGCATTTTTTTGTTTTCCCTCCTCCTTCCTGCGGTTGTGGTCAGCCGTGCTGACGTCCGTGTTCTCACGACCGACCGCGAGTGCGTTTTCCCCAGGCGCCCGTTTGTTGTCTTTGGGCTTTGTCGCGATCTGTGCCGAGATCGATTTCTCTTTCCGCTTCGATGGGGTTCGCGGTCTTCATCCTTTCTTTTCTAGCTTCTGGGCTTTGCCTGTCTGCTTTCGAAAGACCTCCCGCATTCGAGAGGACGGACTCCAAAGCCGATTCCTGCGTTGTTCTCTGAGCGCTCGCCTGGTTTCGGTTTGCCAGCCCCCGCCTTCCCTCCCTCTTCCCCTCCTCCCCTTCCCAACCTCCCACCCGGGAACCCGGGATCTCGTCCTGGTCGCTCTGGGCCACCCGCGGCGTCGGCCCCGGCCCCGCCGGCGTGTCCGTGTGATCTCCCCCGCCCGGGGAATCGCGTGGGGAGCGCGTCCCCTTCGCGGCAGCCGCCCGGCCGGCCGTGTCTTGCCAAACCCCGGCTCCCTCCGTCCTCCCCGCCCTGATCTGTTGCCGGGGTCGCGTCGCGCCGCGTCGCGTCGTGTCGCCTCGTGTCGTGCCGTGCCGTGCCGTGCCGTGCCGTGACGAGGGTGAGCGGGCTCCGAGGCGGACGCCACGGGGCCGCCCGGCGCCTCAGTCCGGGACGAGCTCGGGCGTTTGGGCGGCCGGCGGCGGTCGGGATCGGTTCCGGGGACGTTGGCGACGGTTGTCGGGCGCCATCTGGCTGCCGCTCTGAGATCGTCCCTCTTCTCCCGAGCGTCGGCGACCTCGGCAAGGGATGGGGCTCGGCGGCGGGGCCCGAGGCAGACTTCGGGGAGGCTGGCGACACCGGCGGTGACAGTCCCCGTGGCGCTGAGCCGCGGGCGCGTCCTGCTCTCGGCGCAGATTGGACTCGCAGGATGATGAGGGGGTGACTGTCGCCGCGCTCCCGGGATCTCGTGTGCCGGGGGAAGCCGTGTGGCCTGGCCTGGTCGACCAGCATCCGCCTGTGCCCCTCCAGCCGCGGAGACCGACCCGAGCCGATCGGACACGGCCTGCGCCTTGCCGCCGCGGGGGAAAGGGAGAGAGTGTCCCGCGCCCGGGCCGCCGGCGGCTAGGTGGTCAGGCCCTCGTCTGCGTCCCTTGGACGACTGCTCGTGAGGCGAGGAGCGGCCCGGGCCCAGTGCGGTGAGGCCGGGGACGGGCGCGCTGGGGTTCCCGGTCGTCGGAGGCGCCTCCTTGGATGAAATGTTTTCTGAGTCCCGATGGATCCGGAGACGTGGCTGGGCCGGCCCCTGTTGGCGCGGGAGGCCTGGGAGGGGGTGCCCCCCGGCCCGTAAGCCTGCCCGCGTGGGTTCCGGTGGCGTTGGAGGGACCGAGACTTCATCCGGACTCGGGGACCGGCACGGGGGCGTCCTGCGAGGGATGTGGGGGAGGCAGGCTTTCCCCGGCCCGGGGCCCGGTGCTCGGGAGCGGTCCCTCGTGGGGGGCCCTCTCGTCGGAGGCGCCTCTGTGGCATCTCCCCGAGTCCCCGGCCACGCGGGCGAGAAAAGGGCAGGGCGTCCCCGGCCTGATCCCGTCTCCCTCTCGTCCCTTCCCATTCCCATTCCCATTCCCATTCCCACTTCTCCTCCTAAGCCTCCTCCTAATCCCCCTCCCCTCTCCCCTCTCCCCTCTCCCCTCCCCCTACCAACCCCCCCACCCCGGTCGATCAGATGGCCCCCGAGAGCTTCGGGGCTGCCATTTATGGGGGTAGGGCTGGGGGCAGGTGGCCGGACCGAGGTCCCGGGGTCCCCCCTTGCAAATCGTGGACCCGCCCCGTTTCTGGGCGCTGTCATTTTTCCTGTCGTGTTGGGCATTTTCTGCCAGCAGATAGGTGCTGACACGGTCTTCCTCGGTGTCTGTCACCGAGTGTTGGGTCTCCGGACGCGTGCGGGGCTCTGGGCTTCTCTCTGCGTGAGCCCTGGCCTGGTAGCCGACTCCGCTTCTGACACTTGAGCCGCCCGCCCGGGCCTGCGCGCCGGCTCTCGTGTGTGCGTCCGGCTGACGTGGCCCGTGGTGCCACCTCCGGTCTCTGGTGGCCCGAGGGCGGTGGGGTGAGGTGGCGGCGTGGGTCTTTTACCCCGTGCGCTCCCCGCCGCAGGCACCCGGTGGTGGCCGGCACGACCCCACCCCCGTAGGCTCCGTGCCGCGTGTCAGGCATTCCCCGCCTGGGGTCGTTGGCCGCTCTCCTCGGAGAGGACTGAGGAGTGGGTGGCGCCTGGCGAGGCTGAAGCAGGCCCCTCTGGTGGTTGTCCTCGCCGGGCCCTCCCCTCTGGGGCCTCCCTGCCCCACATGGCTGGCTCGCTCGCTCGCTCGCTCACTCACTCACTAGATCGATGTGGTGAAGTCATGCTCCCCCGGGCCGGGCCTAAGCCGCGCCAGACGAGGGACGGGGACGTTCATGGCGAACGTGGCTTCTCTTCTCGTTCTGCCTGCGGGCCCCTCGCCTCTCCTCTGCCGCCCGTGGGTGGCGGGGGGAAGGCAGGGGTGCGGACTCCGGCCCGACCTCGGTCTCCCGTGCCTTGTGGTGTCGGCGGGGCCGGGGTCTTGTGACGCGGCAGACACTCTCGCCTCCTCGCCTGCTCGGCGTCCTGTCTCGCGAGCGGCCCTCCCCCGCGGCGGGGGAGGGCTGCCCCGCCGCCACGCCACGTACCCCCTCGTCGGGGTGTGAGCGTGTCTCGCCTTGGTCCTCTGCGGTGCCCCTGGAGCGCTCCAGGTTGTCCCTCAGGTGCCCGAGGCCGAGCGGCGGCATCGCTTCCCGTCCCCAGCGAGTCCTCTCGGGTAACCCCTGCGGTGGTCGTGTCTCCCGAGCGCCTCTCTTGAGGCGTGGGGGAGGGGTCGAGACGGTAAGCGAGGCGTGGCCGCTCCCCACCCTCGGTGGGGCCGGGGCCGCCTCCTGAACGTCAGTCCTCACCCTGTACCGGGGGGGGGACTGACGTGGCCGGGCGCACGCCGGGTGGGTCCCCCTCAGCGGGGTTCGCGCC
>NC_133541.1:163873370-163880485 GCF_048773025.1 Camelus bactrianus
TATTTATCGAAAGCCTAGGCAGGCATAAAACTTTAAAAGAGAGAGGGGGATAGGGGGAGAGAGAGAGAGACAGAGACAGAGACAGAGGGGGAGAGGGAGAGAGGGGGTGGGGGCAGGATGTTAAAAGAATGGAGAAAAAAAGGTTTGAAAACAGTGTACGATCAATAATAGAAGAGCAAGTTGAAGCAGAATAGCAATTGAGCTGAGACGTCTTCTAAAAGCCTTTAAAAACAAATAGAAAAGATCAGAAAATAATATACAATTGTTTCAAAAGTAAATTTTTAAAAGGTAATCGGAAATAGAACAGATTTTAACAAAAGATAAAACAGAGGATTTTAAAAGACGGGAGAAAGAAAAGGTTTGAAGACAGTGTGTAATCATGAATAGAAGAGTAAGTGGAAGCAGAATAGCGATCGAGTTGAGACGTCTTTTAATAACCTTAATAAAAAGGAGGAAAAAAACCGAGAAACAATATTTGAAACCTGTGAATAACCAGTAACAGGAGATCAAAACCAAGAGAATGAAAAAGGGAAGGGGGTGGATGTTTAAAAATAATAATAATGAAAAGACTTGAAATGAAACATTTAAAAGGGATTAAAACCGTAAACGTATACGACTGTTCAAAAGTAAAGGTTAAAAAGGTAACAGAAGGTAAAACCGATGTAAAAGAGATTAAAAAAGAAAAAGGAAAAGAAAAAAAAAAAAGAGGGAAAAAAAAAAAAAATAAAAGGATGTGTTCTCCTGGAGACGGTGCGCTCTTAACGGTTTCACCGAGAAGTCTTTCTGTCGTCGCCCTGTTTCGTGAACTCAGCTTGCTGTTTCCGCGGGCCCTCTGTCGGCGCCCTCGTCTGTGCTGCCCTCGGTGCCTGTGGGCAAGTAGATCGCGCCCCCTCCTGGCACCGCGGTCGGATGCTGCGTTCCTGCCGGGAAGGAGGGAGGGTGGCTGGCCGCCTGCCCTCTCCCGGCGCCGGTCGCTCCGCTGCTCTGTGCGGCTGTGTGCTCCGCCTCGGGTCGGCGCTCCTCTCCGTAGGTGGGCTCGGGGAAGACGGTGGAACCGCCCCGCCCCTGCTGCATTCCAAAACTCGGCTCCTTCTTAGTCTTGGTGGCGCGAGTTCTCTGAGGTACCGGGGCAGATATATAATATCTGCCTCAGGCTGAAAACGAGTCTCAGTCCTGCCTAGGAGGTTGCAGAGCCCCCGGGTGCGGATTCGAGTCTCGGCCCCGCCCCCGCTCCCGCCCCCGCCCGCGCGCTGCGCGCCGCGCGCCAGGGGCTATGGCGGCTGTGGCTGCGCCCCGCCTCTCTTCTCGCGAGAAGGGCCGGTGATGGCGCCGCGGGTCTGAGGAGATGGAGGCTACGGCGCCCCTCTCCCCAGGGCACACCGGCCGTGTTGCTTTGCCTTTCTTTCCCCGTAATGGACGGGTTGGGGGGGCGGGTTGTTCTGCTCTGTATCCCCTCCCGGCCACGGCGCGTGGTGCCGCCGCCACGGTCCTCTGCCCGGCTCGTGCGGCCTGTCCCGGCCCCCGGCTGCCGGCCTGCGACTCGGGCTGGGTGTCGCGGGGACCCTCTGTGCCCGTTTCACTTGGGTCGGTCGGTCAAGGGGCGCTCCGGGCAGATCTGAGACTCGGAGGCTCCCCCACCGTCCCGTCGGCCTCTCCGTTGGAGACGGGGAGGTCTGGCGAACGAGCCCTATTCCTCCTCTGCCGGGCCCTCCCGCACTGTTTTGCTTTTGACTCTTTCTTTTCTCCTTTTCTCCTACCAGATTTTGGGCGTCTTTGTCTTTCGAAGAGGGCGGTGTTCTGTCGGAGTTCCGCAGGTGGTCTGATTGGCCGAGTGGGTCCGTCGATGTGAGTTTTGGTGTATTTGTGGGAGAGGGTGAGCTACGAGCGTCCTTCTACTCCGCCGTCTTGCTTCTTCTCGGGTTATTTTTGAAGAGTAGGTGCTGGGGATTGAACCCTGGACCTTTATTTTTTGCATGCTAAGCATGGGCTGTACTGCCTGATCTCTAGACCCTCCCCACCGCAACCCCCCCCTTTCCCACCGCCTCCATAGTACTCGATGAATCTCCTACCTAGATATCTATGCTTCCTTGGAATAGGGCCGTCGTTTTCTTCATCGGATTGATGCACGTCTGTGGATTCGTCTCGTTTCTCTCCACTGCGGTGGGTGGCATCGGGGCGTGGGGTGGGGTGGAGTGGCGTGGGCTGGGAACAGTTCTTCACGTGTAGAGGTGGAGCGGAGCGATGAGGATGGTGACTGTTTCCCCGAGTGCTCGCGCCGGGTGATGGAGGCCTGTGGTCTGACTTGGAAGAGGACTCGGGTGACCAGAACAGAGCCCGTGTGGGGTCGTTGTGGAGGGAGGAACTCCACCCCCCCCCCCAGCCCCAGCCAAGGCACTCGTACCTCATCGAGGGACGGTCGGCCGAAAACAAACGAAAGCTGTCAGAGGTTTGGGGGTGGGGGTGAAGGGGTGGGTGTGTGTGTCTGTGTGTCTGTGTGTCTGTGTGTCTGTGTGTCTGTGTCTGTGTGGTGTGTGTGGTGTGTGTGTGTGGTGTGTGTGTGGTGTGTGTGTGTCCCCGTTCCCCGTACCACGGTCTCTGGTCGAGGCCCCCCCGAGCGGAGAAACGCACGCCAGGCCGTCCGTGCTCCTGGTTGTCCGGCCGCGTGTCCCTGCCACCCAGAGATCCCGAACCGTCCCGCTCGCTCCCCTGCCATGTGCCATGTGCCACCTGCCTGTCGGCCGGGCGCTATTTTAGACCCTGCGAAGAAGTCGACCGGACGGACGGGCCGGGCCGAGCCGAGCCGAGCCGATCTGAGCCGAGCCCGTCCAGGCTGGGGTGGGTGGTGCTGGGTTCAGAGGAGTGGGGTACAAGCGGGAGGCGGGCGTCGATGGAGGGGAGGGGGAGGGGGAGGGGGAAGGGAGAGGAAAGGGGAGGGGAGGGGGAGCAGGGATGACGATGGTCTGGGGCTTGGCGTGTGGGGTGGGGGTGGGAGGGATGGTAGCCATCCTATGACTTTCTCTCCCTACCCCGCCTTTTGCAAGTCTGTTAGAGTGACAAGGTGGTGCTGGTTTCTGGCTGGTGCACACCATAGTGATTCTGTTCTTCTTTTTCCTGGTCTTTTTCAGGAACCCTCGTCCCGAGGGACTGAATCTAGTGCCCTGTGCTGCGCGGTACGACCTAGGGGTCGAATCTGCCAGGAGAGGACTTACAAGGATTTGGAGGATCCTGGAAAACTGCTACCATCCAGAATCCTACATGGATGTTCAAGATCTTGTGGATGGACGGACGGACGGAAGACGGATCGAATGGAGGCCCCGCCCCATCCCCTGGACCCCTTGGCCCAGGAGGATCGTGATGGGTCTGGAAAGGACTCTTCCGACGAGGGTCTCGGGATGGACTTTCTCGGTCTGCGGAAGGTGTTTCTGCACAAAGAGGAAGAGAGGGGCGTTCTCGGCCAGAGAGCCCGAACCGCCTCCTTTCAGGGATCCGCTCCAGTCAGGGTTGGGGTCGGGGTCAGAACGCAGCCACCGACAGCTCCCCTCCCTCGTCTTGGCTCTCCAACTTGGGAAACCCTCCTCCCTGCCCCCTCACCCATCTTCTCGTCAGCCGGCCTCCAGCTTCCCCGTGCCAACCACCTCTCTCATGCTGCCGGACTTTCCTCCTCCTTGGGCTGCCAGGAAGCTCTCCCGCTCCTCCACGTGCTTTGGCTTGGAATCCCTGACAAACACAAGCGGTGCTGGTGGGCGGGGCCGTGGGCGGTGGCAGAAGGACTCCCTTCATCTTATGGGAGCGATTTTTATCTCCATAGAGGTGGCGATTGAGAAAACACATAAAATCACTCAGAAGAATACCCATGTGTAGTATCCCTGACCTAGATCCGTGTCTGTCTGTCTGTCTGTCTGTCTGTCTGTCTGTCTGTCTGTCTGTCTCTCTCTCTCTCTCTCTCTCTCTCTCTCTCTCTCTCTCTCTCTCTCTGCCTCTCTCTCCATTTCGCTATTCTCTGTGTGTGTGTGTGCGCGCGCGCGCATGCGTGTCTGTCTGTCTCCCTTGTCTCTCTTTCCTCTCCTCTCCCCTCCTCTCCTCTTCCCTGTTCTCCCCCCTTCCCCCTCACCCCTCCACTCCTCTCTTCTCCCCTCCACTCCTCTCCTCTCCCTCTTCTCCTCTCCCCTCGCCTCTTCTCATTTCCCCTCCCCTCCCCTCTTTTCCCTCCTCTCCTTTCCTGTCCTCTCCCCTTTTATCCCTCCTCTCCTCTGCTCTTTCTCTCTCTCTCTCTCTCTCTCTCTCTCTCTCTCTCCCCCTCCCTCTCTCCCTCTCCCCCCCCTTCACTTCCCTCCCTCCTCCCTACCCCCCCAACCCCTACCTTCACAGGGCCTCATAGATTGCAATCGGTTTCCATGAAATGTGATGAAGAGGGAATGAATTTTAGAATGATATCCCCATGCCATCGAATCCTTCTTCCCCAGGGATAGCGACTTATTTGTGGTCGTGTTTGTTTTTGTTTTTCTTGTTGTTGTTTTGGGGCACATCGAGGGCGCAGGAGGCGTTGGGAGTGAGGGTGATGTTTCTCTTTCTGTCTGTCTCCTCCTTAGGACGGATTTTAAGAGGAGGGAGGACTCACAGAAATCTACCATCTTGTCTCGTACTGCAGCTGTGTTTGAGCTTCCTATACGATCTGGGCGGAACACTCCCCACCCTCACCTCAAGCCGCCATTGCCGCCCCCTCAGCCCCCTGCACCCCCGTCCAGTCCCACACTTGGGGCGGTGGTTGGGCATGGGGGGATGTTGGCGGGGTGGTGGTTGGTGGGGGGTGGGGGGGTGGAGGAAACCAGAAAACAGACCACTGTGGCACGTGGGTGACTGGGGCTTCAGGGTGAAGGAGGATGAATAAAATGGCCGGAATTAGGCTAACGGATTGCTTCTTCTTTTTTTGGCGGGGGGGGAGGGGAGGATCATTAGGTCATTCATTCATTCATTCATTCACTCATTCATTTGCTGGGGGGGGTGTCATTCGGTTTCTTATGCTCGCCCTGAAAACGGTCAACTGTCCTGACTGACTGGTTGCTGCTCACGGTTCCAGGCCTGTTGTTGAAACTGGAAGCTCTCGATCTTACTGTTTCTACTGTATTTCACTCATTGAAAGTCATCATCATGCTGGGTCTCTGAGTCTTTCTCCGAGGAGAAGGTCGGTCACGGGACTAATGACCTGACAAAATAGCCTGAGTGACCAAGAAGGCCACACCTTGAGTGCTTATGAGATAACGAGATCTAACCACCAGCCTCTATAGAATGGGTCACCTGGAGGCATCGTGACACCATTCTGAGTCTTCTGATGAGAAAACGATTCTGTGGATGGTGATCGATGCCCGATTGTTTGAGCTATGGCTCTAGAACCACCCCACCCACTCCATCCCCAAGGTGGGTACACAGTTTTGAAGACGCTAGCCTGCTGTGAATCCCCTTTGCCCGGCAGAGTGATAAAATGGCCTCTTTGCTTCTAAGCTCCAAGACCTTGTCTCTGGATTCTTGGGCTCGTCGGGGATGGGGGCCGATCTTTTGGCAACAAGCGTGCTTCAGAAACAGCGGATGCCCGAGAAGGACACTCTGCCTCTCCCTCTTCTTCCGGGCCTGAAATGGGGAGGAAAAAAAAAATCGCTTCCCCTGGAAGCTGGAGTCCGGAGCCCGCCATCCGGAGGGACTTCTGGCTTGGCCTTCTCCTGGGGTGGGGGGGGGAGGGCACGACACTGCACGTGTTCTTTGTCAACTCCCTGTTTCTCTCTTCTCGAGTTATCTCTTTGGGACGGCTCCCACACTGGGTGAAAACAGACAGACAGGCTGGTATGTCTCCCTACCCCACCCTTCGCCCCCAAATGACTGATCTCCTGTCCCATCAGAATCACCACTTGTTTTCCAACGTGGCTTTCTTGGATCCTGGAGGACTTGTAAAGGAAAAGCCCAGCTGGGCTAACAAGCTAAAGTCACAAATCTAAGTGTGATAAGTGTCCGTTTACTGATCTAAGTTCTGCTGGGCTAACTCGTAAATCTGAAGTTTAGTGTCAGTTTACTGGGCTAACAAGCTAACTCGTAAATCCAAGCTCAACAAGTGTCAGTAACGTGATCTGTTCCAAATTGATAAGCTCCAGTGTACTGATCCTTTGCTTTTTGTTGTTTGAGTCTTATTGGCGAATAGACCCATATTTGTAATTAACCCTATGAAACCTCATGTGCACGTCTTGGAGGTGCTCAGAGCTTCGGAGCAGAAGCCCCTCTGAGCCCGCCGGCGTAATAAATCTGAGTACTCCAACCCTCAGAGTGGTGCTTGTTTCTTGGCTGGCCTGTCATTTCCGTAACAGACTGATATCAACTTAGAGCCAAGATGGGCGCAGAACTGAAGGAGCTTCTCGGCTGGCCTAAGAAGCCTGTCGTCGTGATGTGGGAGGCATTCTTTACGAGGGACCTATCTGATTAAGTGCTTGACCGCCTTTTGGACTTTGAACCAACTTGGAGATAGGAACTAGGATGAGAGGGCACCCGAAATAGCTCAGCAAACTCTTCTCCATCCTTAGAAGACAGACAGACAGACAGACAGACAGACAGACAGACAGACAGACAGACAGAGTGTGTGTGTGTGTGTGCGCGCTGCGCGCGCGCGTGTTTGTGCGCGTGCGGGGGTGTGGGAGAGGGAGGAGATGACGTCAGCGTACTGGACACTGTTTCAGTGACATGGGGAGTGCTGTCAACTAGGAAGGAACGTCATGTATTCTTCAGCCTTGTGTCTGTACAGGTGGGTACACTCAGGGTTCCAGAAAGGATGGGATATTCCTGGCAGTCGTCTACTGCCCTGGCATCGAGGGCTGGCTGGCTGGCTGGCTGGCTGTCATCCAAAGTGGAGGCTCTCGTGAAAGGGACGGAACCGAGTCCCGAGGAGATGCCTCCTTCACTGACTTTCATGCAAACACAGTGGACCACAGCCTCCGGAAAGAGGGTGGGTGGCACACGTGGCCCCAGTCTGTTCTGTCCATTCGGCAAATGGCCTGGGTTAGGGGAAACCCAGCATGGCGACCATCCGACAGGCCGACCCACCGACCCACGGACGTGCTCGGTTTCTCCCAGCTCCC
>NC_133541.1:163893485-163910621 GCF_048773025.1 Camelus bactrianus
CCGCCTCCAGGGGAGGAACAGCACCCACAACGCGGTGAGGCCACGTTCTGGTCCCAGGACGGGGGGGGTCGGCGGGGGAAAGGCTCGGCGCGGGCGGCCATCGGTCCTGGCAGGGCAGGGGAGGGCCGGCGGCGGCGACGAGGAGGGGCCGCTCGCGCGCAAGAGCGACGGCCGGCAGGGGTCGTGGGTGCGGGCGGGCACCAACCCAGGGAAGGGGAAAATCTCGAGACACGACCGGGCCGCCGGGGAAACCACCGCAGGATCCCACCACCCCCACACGTGGGGGCGGCCCCGCGACGCCCAGGACGCCGGCCGGCCTCAGCCAACCCTCGGCGGTTCCTCCCACACCCCGGCCCCGCCCGCCGCCGGGACTCGCGCGCAGCAGGCTAACCCCCCCAACTCCAGAGGGTAGCCCCTTCCACTCGCTCACTCGTCCGTCTGCGTCTCGTCTGTCCGTCCACCACCACCACCCAGCTTCGTCTGGCTCGCCCCCAGGCCTCGCGGCCCGGGGAAACGCTGCCGAGCGAGGCGGCCCGACCCGTGGCCCACGCACCGCCACCGGTGGCTGCGTCTCGGGACCGGAACAGGTGGGGTGGCTCCTCGCGGCGCGGAGACTGGGGGGGGGCCCAAGTCGGGGTGGACCGCCTTCCCCCTCCCCCCCACGGCACGCGCCGGGGAGGCCAAGCCCGCGCACACGCGCGCGCGCGCTCGCACGGCCCCGCGCCAGACGCCGGGCCCGGCCCGGCGGAACCCTCCCCCGACTCGGAGGGGGGAGGCGCGGGCCACAGCAGGCCAAGAACAGCACTCGGCCCCACCGCGGGGCCAGCGCAGCCCACACGCCAAAGCGACGGGGCCCTGCCCACACGCCGCGGCAGTCGCTCCCCGTGGAGAGTGACTGCACGCTCTGGATGGAGGAGCGGCGGCTGGGGGGTCCGGTGCCCCCAAGGCTCCCCTCTCAGATCGCTAGAGAAGGCTTTCTCACCGAGGGCGCATCGCCCCCCACCCAGCGTGCCCCGTTCAGGCCTACGGAAGCCCGCCGACGTGTACGCCAGCGCTCGGCTGGGCAGGAGGGGTCTGCGGTAAGGGTAAGCAGCGGGCCAAGAAGCGAGCGTTCGCGGTCGGGACCGGGGAGAGCCCGTGCGTGCCACCTCGCGAGGAGACGCACCCAAGACCGCGTGGGGACGGGACAGACGCCCGCCCCTCACCGGCACATCACCCGGCCCCACCACGATCGCTCCCACGCCCGGGCGCGAACCCCGCTGAGGGGGACCCACCCGGCGTGCGCCCGGCCACGTCAGTCCCCCCCCCCGGTACAGGGTGAGGACTGACGTTCAGGAGGCGGCCCCGGCCCCACCGAGGGTGGGGAGCGGACACGCCTCGCTTACCGTCTCGACCCCTCCCCCACGCCTCAAGAGAGGCGCTCGGGAGACACGACCACCGCAGGGGTTACCCGAGAGGACTCGCTGGGGACGGGAAGCGATGCCGCCGCTCGGCCTCGGGCACCTGAGGGACAACCTGGAGCGCTCCAGGGGCACCGCAGAGGACCAAGGCGAGACACGCTCACACCCCGACGAGGGGGTACGTGGCGTGGCGGCGGGGCAGCCCTCCCCCGCCGCGGGGGAGGGCCGCTCGCGAGACAGGACGCCGAGCAGGCGAGGAGGCGAGAGTGTCTGCCGCGTCGCAAGACCCCGGCCTCGCCGACACCACAAGGCACGGGAGACCGAGGTCGGGCCGGAGTCCGCACCCCTGCCTTCCCCCCGCCACCCACGGGCGGCAGAGGAGAGGCGAGGGGCCCGCAGGCAGAACGAGAAGAGAAGCCACGTTCGCCATGAACGTCCCCGTCCCTCGTCTGGCGCGGCTTAGGCCCGGCCCGGGGGAGCATGACTTCACCACATCGGTCAGGTGAGTGAATGAGTGAGTGAGTGAGCGAGCGAGCGAGCCATGTGGGGCAGGGAGGCCCCAGAGGGGAGGGCCCGGCGAGGACAACCACCAGAGGGGCCTGCTTCAGCCTCGCCAGGCGCCACCCACTCCTCAGTCCTCTCCGAGGAGAGCGGCCAACGACCCCAGGCGGGGAATGCCTGACACGCGGCACGGAGCCTACGGGGGTGGGGTCGCGCCGGCCACCACCGGGTGCCTGCGGCGGGGAGCGCACGGGGTAAAAGACCCACGCCGCCACCTCACCCCACCGCCCTCGGGCCACCAGAGACCGGAGGTGGCACCACGGGCCACGTCAGCTGGACGCACACACGAGAGCCGGCGCGCAGGCCCGGGCGGGCGGCTCAAGTGTCAGAAGCGGAGTCGGCTACCAGGCCAGGGCTCACGCAGAGAGAAGCCCAGAGCCTCGCACGCGTCCGGAGACCCAACACTCGGTGACAGACACCGAGGAAGACCGTGTCAGCACCTATCTGCTGGCAGAAAATGCCCAACACGACAGGAAAAATGACAGCGCCCAGAAACGGGGCGGGTCCACGATTTGCAAGGGGGGACCCCGGGACCTCGGTCCGGCCACCTGCCCCCAGCCCTACCCCCATAAATGGCAGCCCCGAAGCTCTCGGGGGCCATCTGATCGACCGGGGTGGGGGGGTTTGGTAGGGGGAGGGGAGAGGGGATGGGAGAGGGGAGGGGGATTAGGAGGAGGCTTAGGAGGAGGAGTGGGAATGGGAATGGGAATGGGAAGGGACGAGAGGGAGACGGGATCAGGCCGGGGACGCCCTGCCCTTTTCTCGCCCGCGTGGCCGGGGACTCGGGGAGATGCCACAGAGGCGCCTCCGACGAGAGGGCCCCCCACGAGGGACCGCTCCCGAGCACCGGGCCCCGGGCCCCGGGCCGGGGAAAGCCTGCCTCCCCCACATCCCTCGCAGGACGCCCCCGTGCCGGTCCCCGAGTCCGGATGAAGTCTCGGTCCCTCCAACGCCACCGGAACCCACGCGGGCAGGCTTACGGGCCGGGGGGCACCCCCTCCCAGGCCTCCCGCGCCAACAGGGGCCGGCCCAGCCACGTCTCCGGATCCATCGGGACTCAGAAAACATTTCATCCAAGGAGGCGCCTCCGACGACCGGGAACCCCAGCGCGCCCGTCCACGGCCTCACCGCACTGGGCCCGGGCCGCTCCTCGCCTCAGGAGCAGTCGTCCAAGGGACGCAGACGAGGGCCTGACCACCTAGCCGCCGGCGGCCCGGGCGCGGGACACTCTCTCCCTTTCCCCCGCGGCGGCAAGGCGCAGGCCGTGTCCGATCGGCTCGGGTCGGTCTCCGCGGCTGGAGGGGCACAGGCGGATGCTGGTCGACCAGGCCAGGCCACACGGCTTCCCCCGGCACACGAGATCCCGGGAGCGCGGCGACAGTCACCCCCTCATCATCCTGCGAGTCCAATCTGCGCCGAGAGCAGGACGCGCCCGCGGCTCAGCGCCACGGGGACTGTCACCGCCGGTGTCGCCAGCCTCCCCGAAGTCTGCCTCGGGCCCCGCCGCCGAGCCCCATCCCTTGCCGAGGTCGCCGACGCTCGGGAGAAGAGGGACGATCTCAGAGCGGCAGCCAGATGGCGCCCGACAACCGTCGCCAACGTCCCCGGAACCGATCCCGACCGCCGCCGGCCGCCCAAACGCCCGAGCTCGTCCCGGACTGAGGCGCCGGGCGGCCCCGTGGCGTCCGCCTCGGAGCCCGCTCACCCTCGTCACGGCACGGCACGGCACGACACGAGGCGACACGACGCGACGCGGCGCGACGCGACCCCGGCAACAGATCAGGGCGGGGAGGACGGAGGGAGCCGGGGTTTGGCAAGACACGGCCGGCCGGGCGGCTGCCGCGAAGGGGACGCGCTCCCCACGCGATTCCCCGGGCGGGGGAGATCACACGGACACGCCGGCGGGGCCGGGGCCCACGCCGCGGGTGGCCCAGAGCGACCAGGACGAGATCCCGGGTTCCCGGGTGGGAGGTTGGGAAGGGGAGGAGGGGAAGAGGGAGGGAAGGCGGGGGCTGGCAAACCGAAACCAGGCGAGCGCTCAGAGAACAACGCAGGAATCGGCTTTGGAGTCCGTCCTCTCGAATGCGGGAGGTCTTTCGAAAGCAGACAGGCAAAGCCCAGAAGCTAGAAAAGAAAGGATGAAGACCGCGAACCCCATCGAAGCGGAAAGAGAAATCGATCTCGGCACAGATCGCGACAAAGCCCAAAGACAACAAACGGGCGCGTGGGGAAAACGCACTCGCGGTCGGTCGTGAGAACACGGACGTCAGCACGGCTGACCACAACCGCAGGAAGGAGGAGGGAAAACAAAAAAATGCGGGCGGGGGTTCGGGGGGGCGAGTCGATAGCCACCCGCTCGGTAAATCGAGGTTCAGTGCATCTACACAGAGCAACACTGTGCATGCGCATCCGCGTGTCTGTGTGTGCGTGTGTGTGTCGGTGTGTGTGTTTGACACAGTCAACGTGGACAAGGAAACTGTAGCCCCATCCGAAAAAAAAAAAAAAAAGAAAGAAAAGAAAGAAAGGAAAGAAAGAAAGGAAAGAAAGGAAAAAGGAAGGAAGAAAGGAAGGAAGGAAGGAAGAAAGGAAGAAAGGAAGGAAGAAAGGAAGGAAGAAAGAAATGAAGAAAGGAAGAAAGAAAGGAAGAAAGGAAGAAAGGAAGGAAGGAAGGAAGGAAGGAAGGAAGGAAGGAAGGAAGGAAGAAAGAAAGAAAGAAAGAAAGAAAGAAAGAAAGAAAGAAAGAAAGAAAGGAAACATGAAAACAAACGACAAAACCCACCACCAAAGGGAAATCAAGTTGTAGAACTACTCTGGGGTTTAAAAACAAAAACAAAAACACCGTAGAAAAAGCACAACCGCAGCCCATCAGGGGTTCCTCTCCTCAACAGTCCAAGAACTCGGTCAACTCCACCTCCTAGAAGCCAGAAAACCAGGGATGAAACACGTGCAGGAGACCCAAACGGACGTTTTCAGTTTAAAAGGAAAAAAAAAAAATTATTTTTTTCCTCCCCCAAATGGGGGAGGGGGCGAGGGGGAGGATGGAGCGTAGAACTCAGCGGCAGAGTGCCTGCCCAGCACGCGCGAGGTCCAGGGTTCGATCTTCAGGACTTCCGTTCAAGTCAATAAGGAAGTCGGTAAGTCAGGCAATCACTAAGTCAGGCAACAAACCAGCAAAAGAAACGAATTACCTCCCCTCCCCGAATAAACAAACAACCACCGAAAGCAACAACAGCAGCAAGAACCAAAAAAAAAAAGGCCTAAATAAATAAATAAATGTAAGTAAGTAAATAAATAAATAAGTAAGTAAACAAACGAACACAATTTAAAAAAGGGGAAAACGCACACATTTCCGTTTCCAAGAGATATCCGGACAGGCCCAGAACCTGGAATCTCGACAGCAAGTTCCAAAAACAAGCAGAAAGTGCCTGCTCCTGACGGAACACGTGATAGAGACCACCGTTCGAGATGGGGCCTGGTGGGCGGGCTGGCAGGCGGACACAGAGCTCTCGACTCATACCTGACAGACTCCGCTCTCCGACGGAAGACAGAAGGCAACACGGAACAGGGGTTGGTGGTGGGGGCGAGGGGGAGAGGGCGAAACGGAGGTGGAGGAAAGCCATTAGGGAAAACAGGACAGAAGTCCCTCAAAACATTCCACAGAAAACTCCTGGAAGACCCGGCAGTTCCACTACGGGCCCGCGGATGGACGAATGGACAGTGCCACGTGGTCTGGAGAGACCTACACCTAGAGGGGATGATGTTAACTAAGTGACTTAAGTTCGAGAGGGATGTTGTCACTTCGAGGCAGAATCCCCAAGACAATACGCAGGAACACATGCAAGGAAGCTGAAACAGGCTCATGGATACCAAGAAGGAACAATGAGTGCAATGGGTGAGGGAGAGGAAAAAGTACAAGCTTCCAGTTAACTCCAATTAATAAATACACAAATTACGGGAGGTCATGGACAGCAGGGCGAGTAGAGTCAATCCATACTATTGTCATGACGCTGTCCGGTGACTGATCCGTAACCAGACTCATCACGGTGATCATCGTGGAACATGGAAGAATCCCGAATCGCTATGTTGGACACGTGAAAACGGACATCCCCTTGTCAGGTCAATTATGAGAGACAGTAGGAGAGAGAGAGACAGAGAGAGAGAGAGAGAGAGAGAGAGAGGGAAAATTCTCACTGTCTTACCGGAAAAAAAAAAAAAAAAAAAAAAAAAGAGTTCAGTGAGATAAAGAGTGGATGTAGGTGAGGGCAATAGGTGGAGGAGATGAAAACCACGACGGCGACACATGTGCGGCATCCCACACGGTGGCAGTGCAGTGTGATCCTATGCATGCTCAGCCGTCTCCTAGCCACCTCCAAGTTGACATCCAGGGTCATCCTTTTAGGTTTCGTGGCTGCACTTTCGTCTGTCTCGGGCAATACTCTCCCTTGATTTTCCATGGGGGAAGGGAGGTGGGGTGGCCGGGCGGGCCACACCACGACACACCGCGTCGCGCGTGACCTGGAAAACAGATACACACCCGCCCACCACCCACGGGCTCCGAAATCGGTCACTGGTCACGACGCACACTTCGTCGGTCCCTTACGGAGCGATGGCGGACCAAACAGGCAGCGGCCAACTTTGTCGTGCACACAATGACGGTTCGTCCCTCGTGGAAACAAACTGATGACGAGACAGCGTGGTCAGGGGGCGGGTGTCCTTTCAGGAAGACAGAGTCATTGAAAGTCCCGCACACGGGAACTGTGCCAAGGGAGATCTCCATCACCCTACCCAACCCTGATCCAAATTCTCGTTCGGGCAGCTAAGGGTCAAGGTCAAAGTTTCTTTCTTCCCGGGGCAGGGGTCCTTTTGGGCCTCGATGGTTGTTCAACTGGAGAGATCACCCTTGGGCTGCATATACACTTCGGGGTGGTCCACAGGGTTCCACGACAGTCCCGCCACCAGGCAGGTGGTTCCACCTGATGAAACCGGTCTGGTCTTTCGTTCCAGGAAGACAAAGGTCCGTGGCTGAAGCCAACGAGAAACCCAGGGTGTGAGTCCGGAGCGCCACCAGTCAGGAAGATGTCTAGGCGTCGGGCTCGAAGAGGCTCGGGTGGCCTGAAAAACGCATGCGGGTTCAGGTCCACTTTCTGAGTGGCCTCCACAGCAACGGGCAGGAGGAGGGTCTCGAGAGGGGACACGGCAGTGACCTCTCTCCAGCGGATGTCCAGCTGCTCAGCCCGGCTCGGCGGGGCTTCAGGGAAAGGGCGGCTTTGGTTCTCGAGGATGCCAAGTCCAAAGCGGGAGAACCATGGGCAACGGGAGTCGGAAGAGCGTTGGCCAACCATCGGAGAAAACTCGAAGCATGCGTGACGTGGCCCAGCGTATCAGTGGAAGGCGGGGCGGGGCGGGGAGGGGGAGGGTGGCGGGAAGCACGCAAAGATGATGACACAGAACCGCATTCTCATCTCTATCACGCTGTACGAGAGTTTCCACTGAGACATGCTCCCCTTCCCCTGGTCTCTCCAAGGACGCGCATTTCTACCAAAAAATCACCCCCATTCAGACTTGTCGGCTGGCCAGATCAGCATACTTCCACGAAATTCGGCCTGAAGAGGGACAGACGTCCACGAAGCATAGCCATCGCCCCTAGAGGCTCTCGGACACCCGCTCTGCTGGAACGTTTCCTAAGGACGGCAGACGAAGACGGTCTCCACATGCTTTCCAGGAGACGTTCCTCAGAACGAGACCGTGACTGTTCCGAAGCCCGAATCGGTCACAGCAATTGTTCACGAGGAAGTCAAGGTGAACCATCTGGGACACCAGTCTTTCCCAACCGGTCCACGTAGGGACACGATTTGGTCCTAGCCAGAAACAGACACTTTCTCCTCACAGCATCCTTTTATTTTCATTTAAATTAATTTATTTTATTTTATTTTATTTTATTTTATTTTATTTTATTTTATTCTGTTTCATTTTGTTTTGTTGTATTGTATTGTATTGTATTGTATTGTATTGTATTGTATTGTATTGTATTGTATTGTATTGTATTGTATTGTATGTTTACATATGTACGTATGTAAGTAAGTATGTATGTATTCCGGTCTGTCTGTCTGTCTGTAGGTCCATCCATCCTCCGAAGGTATACCAGTCATGTCGGCCAACACACTGACAGATCTCGAGTCTTTTCTGTCAGAAAGATATTAAAGCACGTCCCCTTCGACTCATGGAGCCAGGAACGAACGCTTCCGTATCTCATCTTCTTTGGAAACGATCTAAACATTCCAGGGACGTTGCCAGATGCTTCAGTTGCAAGGGACCAAAAACTACGTGGAGGAGGCACCAATTTTTCAGAGATGGACCGCCTCCCCCACACACACACACACTACCCCCTCGGACTGCTTGGGGTGTGAACACTTCCTGAGACTTGAGACCGAGCCAACCATCGCTCCCAGACTCTTTTTTTTTTTTTTTTTTTTCCTGGCTGACACGTTTTATGACAGAGATAACCCACAGGAACTTAATGGATTCGGGGTAAACCTAGGGAGGCGAAAAGTTTCACCTCGAATGCTGCTCGTCACAATCAAGACATGGCTCTTTTCACGAGACCGATCCCTTGACATTTGCTTTTCTGGATGAAAGGATCTGTCCTAGATCATGTCAACCTGAAGGAAAACATTTGGGTTCCTTCCTGTTCGCATTCCCTGCCTGCATGTTCCCTTGAAAACCAGTTCCATAGAGCTCTTTCATGAATGAACTCTGGCAAGTGTATGTGGAGGAAGAAACATGCCAGGCCTACAAGCCGGGGACATACACAAGTGCCTACATGCATACATGCATACATGGGACCGGGCCCTTTCCAGATCCTTGGACGGCAGTACCATAGAAATGAGGATGGCTTCCACAAGACTCTCAGGCAAGCCAAGCTCTTTTGCGAAAGCGATAGCTTGTGCACAAAGGAGAAGGTGGCATGAGGGGAGAGGGAGGGGGAGTGCCAGCTCCCTGAGCAGCAGGGGCCATGCTTTTCTACCTAAAGGAAGGGCTTTGTCTCAGGATCACTGATCACTTCCATAAATCATCCGATATCTTGGATCGGCCGCAGGCGGCTCCAGGGTGAAGAGCCATCGCCCCAGGCTCTGTGGGGAATAGAGAAGACTTCCGTGAGGGGAAAGAAACGCATGAGAATTTTCTGCAAGAAAGCTCAGGAACAGATAATGTAAACACGGAGAGTTGAGCTTCCTGTCTCGTGACAACTAGGTCTACTGGGTCATGTCACAGAGAGCAAGCGAATCCTTTATTCCCCTGAGCCTTTTTCTTTTTCTTTCTCTATCTTTCTTTGTTCTTTGTTCCCTTTAGAGTGTGTGTGTGTGTGTGTGTGTGTGTGTGTCTGTGTGTGTGTGTGTGTCTGTGTGTGTCTCTGAAACTCAGGTACTGCCCTGTCTCATACAGACGAGACCAGCAGATCGACATGACCAGAGATTTTGTAGCTTTCATTTAAAAACTATAGGTCACTCACGAGTCGGGTAGGACGGGTGCTGTGTCCAGCGCAGCTCGGGACCGTGTCTGAGGACGGGCGACGCAAGAATTAAGAAACAAAGAGACCAAGTAAAGAGCGAAAATGGGACCAGGGGACTCAAGGTCTCGTGGATCTAGAGTGCCAAAAGCCTGGTCGACATCCTGTTTATTGGGAGTATACGGCTCAGGGAAAAAAAAAAAAGAAATGCGATCAAAGAGGTGGGGCTTTAGATATTTCATGCCAGAAGCACGAAGTTCTGCTTGCTGGCTAACTGATTCATTTCAGGCCTATCCCTTCCAGGAACAATCACCCTCCTCGGGGGATGCAAAATTTCTAAGTGTATCCTGTGATTGCCTCTGGGACATCTCGAGATAGCAAATATTTCCCCGGGGTTAAACCACATGCTTTCCTGCCAGAACCAAGTTCTGTTAATGGATGATCTGGCTTCCCATGACCGTCCATTGTTTTACCCTAAGGAAATATCTGCCATCTGTTGCGCCCTCACGGTCAATCTCAGGATTGCCCCTCACACAATTTCTTGAGCATCATACATGTTATAGGTCATCGACTGTGTAAAACATGAAAACAAAGCAGGCGTGTGCATTTTTAAGCAAGTAAGTGTGAATGTAAGATTTTACGCTCATGGAAATGCTGGTGCAGCTTGGTTTCTAGTTGCTGGTTCTCCAGCAGCTTGTTTCCCAGCAGACGCGTAGGACACTAGAGAACCCACTCACTCAGAAAGAACCGATGGGACGGGTAAGGTTTTTCGGCTCGGAGGGTGAAAGCTTTTAAACTCTGTGTGGAAAAAAGACGTTTCAGGTGTATATTTCTCCTTAAGAAGGCTGCGAATTAGAGTTTCGACGAGGGAGACCACGCAGCAGTGTGTACGTTTAAAAAGGCCTCCGCGTGCCCCTCCCCACCCTTTTTTGTTTGTTTGTTTCTTCCATTCGGTTTCAGGTTCTACCTGATTCAGCCCCCTGGCCTCAGTCTCAGGCCACTGTGGGCTATGCAGACAGACGTTTCTGACGTTGTCGAGATGGACAAGATAAGGAGGGTTCCCCCCAGAGAACTGGGCCGCTGCTTCTATGAGATCAAAAAGCTGACCTACTCATCCAGTTCTATGTTTAGAAATTTGCTCCTTTCTGGGAAAGCGTAGAGCTCTGCGGTAGAGTGCGTGCTCAGCATGCACAAGGCCTTGGGCTCAGTCCCCAGTACCACCACTGAAAACGTATAATAAATCTAAATAATTAATTGAAACGTAGATAAAGACACCTAATGACCCGTCCCCCCTCCAAAAAGATAAAAACTTCTTGTTAAAAAATTTTTTTTTATTTTATTTTTTTATTTTTTTAGTTAAAAAGGCAGGAGGAGGACGAGGACGAGGACGAGGACGAGGACGAGGAGGACGAGGATGAGGAGGAGAAATTAGCTTCTTTCCAACAAGGAGATTTCCAGGTCAAATGGAGAGCCAAATATTTCTATGTTCTAAAACTTCAGCTTTCCACGTATCCTGGCGTCAAAACGTCGGCACGGGTAAAGATTGTTCATCATTCTGTGACTATGCACTTCCTGCATTTTGGAGTGTTCATCTGTCCTTTCTCTTAGGAATAGATGATCATCAGAAATAGCAGTTCTGTTGATTAAACCCCCTTTTAACATATCGTTGTTTCCTGGTCACTAAAGTTACCTAATAATCACTTCACAGTCTATGGAAGTCAAATCATTGTGCTGTACACCTGAAACTGATAGAGGGCTGTATGTCAAACCTATGTCAATAAAACTGAAAAAAGAAAAGAAGAAGAAGAAAAGAAAAGTCTGCTTGCTCGGGGCATCCGGTAAAGGCCCTCTTTCTGAGCGCACAAGTCAACCTCGGGCCGATTCACCCTGTCCCTGAAGAAGGGCAAAAATCCTCCACTCTATCTCCCGTTAGGTCCTGGACACTAGCCAGAGTTCCTCCTCCCTCAACCCCCACCCCGTTCCTGCGTCACACTGTGTGGGCTCAGGCACACAACCTATCGCTTTCCTTTAGCGTGTGGAATGAATATCGCCCGAAGGGAATTTCCTTTGTTGTCGTTTAAATAAACTGACGTGTTAATAAGTGCTCTGGAGGGACACATTCCCTTTGACCTGATCAGCCATAGTGACATCCCATGACCCAGGAGTGTACAATATCATGGATTGGAAAGGATCTTAGAATTCAGAAATCATGGTGACGTGGGTCTGATGACCTAGCTGGCTCCATACAAACCAAGAGATGAAGGTGCCCAACATTTTCACTCGATGCTGCCTAAGTTCTTGACAGTCACTTTAAAAAAGGAAAAGGAAAATTTGCATGGCACGCTTAGTTTTGAGAATGCTATCTGACTGCATGGTGGAACGCAAGGAAAAGCCGTGACGCTCGCCCACGGTATCGAGAGAAACGCAGAACCGTGTTTCTGGTAGCTTTCTTCACCGCTGCGCAAAGGCGGGAGCGACCGCTACCTCACGCAGAGGAGGAGAGGACGGGTTTCTCGGCCCCGTCACGCAATGCCAGGCAGAAGAAGCCTTCTCCGATGAGACAGAAGCGTGTCAAAGCGCATCCCTGCGTCGAAGGCTTCGGTTTCCCGGGGAAGGGGGTCGAGCCGAGGGACCCAGGCCCCCACGTCAGTCAGTCTTTCACTGGATTCACTGGCCTCGCTGTTACTCCTCAGCGATGGCCCCTCAGATTGCTCTCGTGTGTCTTTACCTTCTGGCTTTAGGAAGGACTTTAAACTTCGGCTGAGGGGCGGGACACCCAGAAGGGTTCTTTCAGTTCACCCCATCTTAGGTATTGCCATATCCAACACGTTGGTTTTCATCCCATCGTGGACCTACCTACCGGAGAGTTTCGCTGCTTAAAAGTCCCCTGTGCTCCACCTATTCATCAACAACCCCCCGCCACAACACACACACACACACACCCACACCCACACCCACACCCACACCCACACACCCACACACACACACACCCACACAGACAACCTTCACCACCACCACCCCCGACCCCACTCATCTTTTCACCCTCTCTGGGGCTTTTGCCCTTTTGAGAATGAATGTCATCTAGAGCCGGTACCCTACAGGATGCCACCTTTTCAGATTGGCTTCTTTCAGGGAGTCAGGGGCACGCAGAATCGGCCCCGCCTGTCTCCCACAGGTCTCTCGGCTCCACGGGTCCCTGGTTTCCTTTTTAGAGCCAAATCACATGCTGTGGCACGGACCTAGCCCGGGCGACGTGTCCCTTCACCTCTTGAAGGACGCGTCTGTCCCGGTCGCCTCCACGGTTCCGGCAGTGATGAAGCAAGCCCCTCCACACCCCCACCCCCACCCCGCCCACCGTCCAGGTCCGTCCGCGTTCAGGTTTCCGCGTGGACGGAGCCCCGAGGGCTAGGCCTCAGGGTGAGAGTGGTATGGCGGGTGGCAGGTGGCGCACTGAAGGGTCCCAAATCCGGAGGATGCCGGCAAGGAAGGTCGCCAGGTCAAAACCTTCCTTCCCTCCCTCCGTCTCCTTAGGGTGGATGGCTGGGCCCGTGAATTCAGAGAGGACACGAGACACATGCTGTGAGCCGAGATTTCCAAGCCAGGAGACCTGGTGGAGGGTAAAGAAACGAGTTGATTGGGGGGACGGGGGCGATGGGGGGGGCTCTTAGGACTGCAGCCCAGGAGACACAGATGCAAGAAAGAAGCACTGGAAGTGTGTGTCATCAGACTACCCCACGGGGCAAGTGGAGAAGGGGAAACGAAAGAAAACACACCACAAGAGCAAGGCGGGAACTTTGAAACGACCAGGCTGCGGCTAGCAGCTGCTGGCAGATTTGTTTTTGAAACCGGTTGGTGGTGCCCTTGAGCTTGATACAGTTCTGACCACTCATGCCCCCCCTCCCCCCATTGATGCCGGTGTCGGGACCCAGGAGAGGCCACCCCAAACATGTATGTGCCTCCGTGGCACACGGATGGGTTAGAAATGAGAGTGACCGAAGAAGCCGAGGGGCCAGCAGACGCAAGAGGGACCCTCAGACTCTTCTTTCTGTCTCCCTGAAAGCGGGAAATCGATCACTTCCGTGGAGGGTGCCCTCCCTGCATCTGGACTTAGGAAAACACCCTGATCACCCACTGAGAGCCTTCAGGCCCCGGAAGCCTAGAGAAACCAACCAACCTCGTGACTTCTTTCAGGGGCTTCCCCCCCTCCCCAAAACCCAAACTCCGTCTCGATTCTTCACGGACGGGTCACCCAAAACCAAAGGCTCTCAGCCCGGCCCATTTCGCACAAAGGGCTGATTTCTTGTCCTAAAACGGAGAAAAGCTGCCTGCTTCGGGGACACATGAGTGCTTGAATGAAAGACAGTAGGTTCCCTGTCGCTCCTGCTCAACGATCCGTCTGGGGTCCATTTTTGGATCAGTCCAGCCCAGAGAACTCAAGATGTGTAGAGGGAGGGGACAACGTCCCCCTCCCTGAAACAGGACTATGTCTGCAACAAAGTTCCTCCCACTGGCCGTCCAGCTCCATTTTGGATGACTGAATCCTGGTTCACCTCATTTGGGTGTTTTGTTTTTGTTTCTGTTTCTGTTTTTGTTTTTGTTTTTGATTAATAGACTTTATTTCCTAGAGCAGTTTCAGGCTCACAGCAGAATTGAGCAGAAAATACAGAGAGTTCTCACATAGCCCTCCCCACCCACACATATATCCTCCACTCCCCTCAACATCTCTCATCAGTGTGGCCTATTTGGTAAAACTGATGATCCGACATGGACACGTTATTATCCATCAAAGTCCATAGTTTACAGGACGGTTCACTCTTGAGGTTGTACGTTCTATGGGTTTTGACAAATGTACAATGACATGCAGCCACCACTATGGTATCCTACAGAATAATTTCATCGCCTTAAAAATCCCTCACGCTGCATCTGTTCATTCCTCCTTCCCTCCCTCTCCCCAAACCCCTGGATACCATGATCTTTTGATTGTTTCTAGAGCTTTGCCTTTTCCAGGATGTCATTTGGTTGGAATTGTACAGTTGGTAACAATTTTCAGACCGGTTTCTTTGATTTAGTAAGATGTCTTTTAAGTTTCTTCCATGTCTTTCACGGCTTGATAGCTAATTTCCTTGTCTTTCGTTCTTTTTTATTTATTTATTTTTTTAAAATGTTTTTACTGCACATATATTTTTAATTTACATATATGTACTGTTCATTGTTTCCAGGAAGGTTTAGAGCTTTAGCTTTTTAAACTTACATACTTATCAAAGGAATAAAGCCAACCACAAAAGAAGAATGAATTCAAAAAGATACACACACCCTGCTATTAGCAGCAACATCATTTATGATTGCCAAGATACGGAAGCATCCTAAGTGCACATCAATATTTGAATAGATAAAGAAGAGGGGACACACACACACACACACACACACACACACACACACACACACACACACACATACACACACGTAATGGAATACAATTCACCCATGAGAAAGAAGGATATTTTGCCATTTGTGGCCCTTCCTTTCCTTTTTTTTTTTCCCCCCTCCACTTTAAAAACCAGAATTTTATAACTGGGATAAACACTTCCATTGAGTCAAAAACAGTAAAATGCCTAGAAATAAACTTAATCGAGGAGGTTATCTATACTCCAGAATCTGAAATGACACAAAGAAATGGAAAGATGCCTTGTGCTCTTGCATTGGAAGAATCAATACTATCAACATGGCCACACTATCCAAAGCAAACCGCAGGTTCCATGCAACCCCTGTCAAAATACTCACGACATTCCTCACAGAACTAGAACAAACAATTTCAAAATTTTTAAGGAACAACGGAAGACCCTAAACAGGCAAAGCAATCTTTCGAAGGTCTCCTCTCCCTCCCTCCCTCCCTCCCTCTCTCTCTCTCTCTCTTTCTCTCTCTCTCTCTCTCTCTCTCTCTCTCTCTCCCTCCCCCCCTCTCTCCCCCTCTCTCTCTCCCTCTCTCCCCCCCTCCCTTTCTCTGTCATCTTTTTGTTCTCTTTTCTTAGGATTTGATGACTTGAGACCATCCTTTATCATTCCTTGTAAAGCCGGCTTGATGGTGCTGAAATCTTGTAGCTTTTGTTTATCTGTGAAGCTTTTGATTTCTCCCTCAAATCTGAACGAGAGCCTTGCTGAATAGAGTATTCTTACCTGTCAGTTTTTCCCTTTCATCACTTTAAGTATGTTGTGCCACCCACTTCTGGCCTGTAGAGTTTCTGCTGAAAAATCAGCTGATAACCTTACGGGAGTTCCCTTGTATGTTATTTGTTGCTTTTCTCTCGTTCATTTTAATATTTTCTCCTTATCCTTAATTTTGGTCAATTTGATGACGATGTGCCTCGGTGTGTTCCCGTATGGTACTCTCTGCACTTCCACCTCATTTGGTTATTTAAAGGATCTTCAGTCTGTTCAATTCATAGGAGAGAACTTCCACGTGTATTTCTTCTCAGTTTTATGAAACAAAGAAGGACCCAGGAAACTGGCAAAACATAAATGCTTTTCTATTGGGTTGAGCAAAGACAGGCCCTGGCCGGGGACGGGGGGGGGTGCTGGAGGGTCGGGGGGGCGGTGTAGAGAAGGATATAGATCATTGTTAGGGTGCCTGCTTAGCATGCATGATGCCCTGGGTTCAATCCCCAGAACCACCATTAAAATAAATAAATAACCTAATCAAACCCATCCCCCTCCTCCCCCCCCCAAAAAAAAGAAGGAGAAAAGAGTGAGAGACAGAGACAGAGACAGACCATCGGGAAAAGTAGCTGCACTAATACTTCCAAGAAACAGGACAACATAAAGATAATGGAAGAAATGCTGGATAGTGAACAGCCACGGGTGGTTGGCACAGACCCATAGCTTCTGGACTCGCTAAAAAAAAAAAAAAAAAAAAAGAATATGAGAATCATATGGATCAGGAGATTGGGTCTGAATTTTGTGCCGTTTGACTTGTGCCAGTTACAAAGGTCATGCACAAGGAAGATGACTGGCTACTTTATTGTCTGAAATGAGACACTTGAAAGTGAAAGGAGGTGCTATACAATCGTGCCTGGACTGGGATTTTTCTAAGGGAGCCCAAATCCTTTACAATATATATCATGTTTTCAAAAATGAATATCATTCCTGGACAACATTTAAGCAATTATTTTCTGTGTTATCAGTAAACATTTTTAAAAAATCAGTAAGAAAGGAAGAGGGAGAGAGAAAGAGAGAGAACAGGAGTAACTATACGCGCGCGTGCGTGCATGCATGTGTGTGTGTGTGTGTGTGTGTGTGCGCGCGTGTGCGCGCACGTGTGTTGAGGTGGGGGCCTAAAAGAGGGTGAGGATTCTTTTCATCGAGGTCTGTTTGTACAGAATTCTCTCCTTCTCCGCTTTACACTGTGAAGGAAAAGCCCAGCTGGGATAACAAGCTAAGTCGCAAATCTAAGTGTAACAAGTGTCGGATTACTGATCTGAGTTCTGCTGGGCTAACTCGTAAATCTAAATTAATAAGTGCCGGTTTGCTGATTCCCTGTTCATATTTTGCTAGCCAGCTGGATTTTCAAAGAGACATATCTGGCCTTGAAATGTTGGTTTGCTGCCTCACTGCCTCTACTTTCGTGATAATGATGTTGCTAAAGCTATTGCGTGCCTATTGGCCGAATACCCC
>NC_133541.1:163911121-163933621 GCF_048773025.1 Camelus bactrianus
CCTTAGAAGACAGACAGACAGACAGACAGACAGACAGACAGACAGAGTGTGTGTGTGTGTGTGCGCGCGCGCGCGCGCGTGTTTGTGCGCGTGCGGGGGTGTGGGAGAGGGAGGAGATGACGTCAGCGTACTGGACACTGTTTCAGTGACATGGGGAGTGCTGTCAACTAGGAAGGAACGTCATGTATTCTTCAGCCTTGTGTCTGTACAGGTGGGTACACTCAGGGTTCCAGAAAGGATGGGATATTCCTGGCAGTCGTCTACTGCCCTGGCATCGAGGGCTGGCTGGCTGGCTGGCTGTCATCCAAAGTGGAGGCTCTCGTGAAAGGGACGGAACCGAGTCCCGAGGAGATGCCTCCTTCACTGACTTTCATGTAAACACAGTGGACCACAGCCTCCGGAAAGAGGGTGGGTGGCACACGTGGCCCAGTCTGTTCTGTCCATTCGGCAAATGGCCTGGGTTAGGGGAAACCCAGCATGGCGACCATCCGACAGGCCGACCCACTGACCCACGGACGTGCTCGGTTTCTCCCAGCTTCCTGGATGACCTCCCCCACCCACCCCCACCCCACCCGCATTCCTTCACCCACCGTGGTGTCTGGTGTCAGGGCACTTGGAAGATGACTCCCATTGTTCAATAGACAGGGGCAGGAAGATTCCTATAGGACCGCAAAAACAGTCAACTGGCCATACATACATACATACGTACAAACTTTTTGTCCCCAGAGGCCTCAGACCTCCTCTCTCTGGACACGCTGAACCCCAGTAACTGGCCCCCATTCAACTGCCACATAGTAGGGGTCATCCAGACGTTCTTGGGATGGTAGGTATGACTTCCAAAGGGGTTGAAGCCTTCCTTCCCCCGCTGCAAGCCTGATGCCATCAGCATGGCCAGGACACTGCTACAAACAAACAAACAAACAAACAAACAAACAAATAAACAAACAAACAAACACACACACACCACCACCACCACCACCAACAACAACAACAACGACAACAAAAGACAAACACATGCGTATGTGACTTGGGGACATACTTTCCGCAGCCTCCAGGGACGAAGGCACCCGCTTCGCTGGGTAAATCCTACGAGGCTTCACTAAAGCGCTTGCCAACTTACTTCTCAGAAGGATCGATCTCTGCCCCCATCACCCGCCATCATCAGGCAAGGTCGTCAGAATCCATGGGAGATATAGACTAGAAGAAGAAGTAGAGGAAGGAGGAGGAGGAGGTGGAGGAGGAGAATCAGTGACATGAGGTGTGTACGACTTCTTGTCTCCAAGAGGATTGAGTTTTAAATTTTTTTCTTTTCAGATACAAGGGAAAATAAACTTTTGTTTTTTCCCCTCTTCCCTTTTAGAGGCGGACACCCACATGGTAACTATCATACCTCTGTCAGCAGAATGGAATCCTTTCTCTTTTTCTCCCTCCCTGACCCTTCTGGGATTCAGAAATCCTCCGTGAGGATTTTTCTATTCTTGGCAGCAGAGTTATTAGCATCATTGACTTGGAGGCAAAAACTTAGGTTTCCATTAAACTGGGATAGACATGCATGGATAAGAGATACTAGTGCTACTCGTTTTCCTTAGGGTTCCCCTGTGTCTGTGGGGTGTGTGTGTGTGTGTGTGTGTGTGTGTGTGTCTGTGTGTGTGTGTGTCTGTGTGTCTGTGTGTCTGTGTGTCTGTGTGTCTGTGTCTGTGTCTGTCTGCCTGCCTGCCTGCCTGCCTGCCTGCCTGCCTGCCTGCCTGCCTGTTTATTGTAGGAACTCTCTGTCAATGGAAGTATAGTTGACTTACAATGTTGTGTTCATTTATGACGTACGGCATAGTGATTCACTTATTCACACACACACACACACACACACACACACACACACACACACACACGTATACTTTTTCAGGATAGGTTATTACAAGCTATTGAACATAGTTCCCTGTGCTAGACAGTAGGACCTACTTGTGTACCTAGTTTGTATAGGGTGGTTTATATCTGCTAATCCCAAACTCCTGATTTATCCCTCTGCCCTCCCCCGTTCCTCCACCCTACCCTGTCCCCTGTGTTAACCATCGGTTTCTTTTCCATGTCTGCGAGTCCAGTCTGTTTCTGGTTTGTAAATAGGTTCCTTGGAGTCTTTTAAAATGGAGTTATTTATGTATGGATGGGTGTCTTGACTTACTTTCAGATCCCACCTAGAAGTGATGGCATAGGATATCTGTCTTCCTCTGGGTGACTGACATCACTAAAGCTACGGAACGCTTCACGTATGTGCGTGTGTCGTCCACGTTCAGGGGCCGTGCTGATCTTCTCTGGATGGTTCCCGTGTTAGTCGATGTGCTGTGGCAGCAAGCGCTTGCCTTAGGGTTTTTGTCTCAACCTGAAAGCCGGCCCGGAGACTGAAGGTCTTCTAGTTGCCTCCACTATCTGCCTAGGACCATCTCCACGAACGTTTCCCATTTTCTCTCACCCTTTTGTCTTGGCATCATTGAGTACTAAAATGCTCCGTCTCCTGAAGCCCTGCAGACTGAAGCTGGACAACGGGAGGTAAACGTCAGAGAAATGGCCACAACAGCTCCTGTGGAAACCATCCTAGGGCCTGTTTTTGGAGGAGCCGCTCAGAGAGTTGAGCCAAACACCCCAGGACATCATCAGAGGCATTTCAAACTGCTCGAGCCGTTTCGATGACCCCGATGTGTGGAAATCTCCTACCAGACTGACCCCCTACTCCCGGCCCTGAATCTGGTTTCTCATCTGCTCCAATGATTAACCTTTGTGCTGTACTTTGGTTTTCCACACAAGTGCCTCTTAGGCGATACCTGACTGCTTGCTCCCTAGGCCTAGCTTCAGAAGCCCATCGACACCACCGCCTCCTGAGACGAGATACTACAACTGTTTCCTTGAACAGACCTGTTCTCAGAACTAAGAAACTGGGTCCATGAAACGCAGGCCCTCTAGGAAACTATTCCCTCCCTCCTGCCCCCACACCACACGCACGCACGCACGCACGCATGGACGCACATGCACAGTCAACAGCCCAGCTTTTAATGTGTAAAACTTCCAGGGAAGTTACAGAATAGGGAAATGTTGGGGTCCAGAGTAGGCTGCCCCAAAATGTGCCCGATGGACTATGCTGAATGAAAGGGACTTCACAACTGGCCAAGGGGGAGGGTATAGGTCAGTGGTAGACTGTGTGCTTAGCAAGCAAGCACAAGGTCCTGGGTTTAATCCCCAGTACCTTCGGTCAAAAATAAATACATAAAATCGAATTCCTCTCCCCGCCCCCCCCCCCAAAGTATACACTGCTGTATGTCAACTCTGTCTCAATAAAACTGGAAGAAAAAAAGGAAAAAAAAATGATTTAACAAAAGAAAGAAAGAAACAAACAAAGAACTGCCCGAGGCAAGAGGAACACTCTGGCCCTCCTTTCTGCCTCCCTGGAAGCAGGGGAAAAAGAATTTTGTTTTTTTAAAGTCTCCCATCCCAGAGGAATCTATCAAGTCAGAGGTCTGCTTCCATGCCCTTCCATGATTCTCAAACGGTGTAGTGGGGTTTACCCAGATTAGGAAAAGGAGGGGACTCCTTTGGCCTGAGACCAGGCGAGATTCTCCCCCTCCCTCCCGCCTCCCTCCGTGCAGTTGGGACGGGGTGGCCTAAGGGTGGGGAAATTGAAACCAAAGAACAAAAGCCGTTCAACAGAGAGGAGCCGGAGGCCAAGTCAAAGGCTCTGACCTGAGCACAGAGCTTTCTGCATTTGAATGAAGCGATTGAACGAGGCCCTGCCGAATGGATCCTCCTGACGTCCCCGCCCCCGCTTCCAGGAGACAGTCAGTCGATTTGGGACCGATCGGTGGAGAAGGCCTGGGAGGCGGCGGCGGCGGCGGTGGCGGCGGCGGCGGCGGAAGCAGCGGCGGGGGCGGGGGGGGGTGGTGCGCGGGCGGGGGCGGGACCAACGGTCGCTCCAACTCTGCCTGCCTGCCTGTCTGCCTGCCTGCCTGCCTGCCTGCCTGCCTGCCTGCCTGCCTGCCTGCGGGGCTGAGGCCTGAGGGCCACGCTGGTTCCTGCCACTCAGGGAAACTTCTGCGGGTGTTGCCGAAAGATCGCCCTCCCCCACCCCGTCCCTGACGAGCCAAATAACCCAGAGACAGGGTCTTAGAGTTTAGAAGAAAAGAGGCAGCTTGATTGCTTTGCTGGGCAAAGGGGACTCACAGCAGGCTAGTGCCCTCCAAACTGTGAACCCGTCTTGGGGTTGGGGTTTCATGCTTCTGTGGACGAACAGGTTGGAGCATGAAAGGGAATCACAACAGGCGGGAGCACAAAAGGTGCTCATGATCAACAAGGGTCTCTGATGAAACTTCCTCCTAAATCTGGATGAGTGTCTGATAACATGGGACCTCCTGGTGGTCTAGTAGGTCATCAGCCCGTGACCTTCTTTATCTGGTCAGACTCACCCGGCGGCACCAGCGCCACGGAGGAACTCGGGGAGGGGGGTGGGGGGTGGGAGGGGGCTGGTCGTTCTCCTGAGCTTATCCTCCCGTGACTCCCTTCCTGGGGAAAGACTCAGACGCCAAACATGATTGTCAAGTTGAACGATCAGAGGAAGGTCAAATCAAACAGTTAGAATCGACAACTTTAGCTGTTTTTAACAGTGGGCCTGGAGCTGGGAGCGGTGTCTGGTCAGTCGAGTTTGCTGATCGTTCTAAAAGCAAGCAGTAAGCATAAAGCCAAAAATTGGCTTAGCCTAAGTGCGGCCACTTCATGATTCCTCCTTCACTGGGGGCTGAGGCGTGGGGGAGGGCGGGGGTGGGGGACAGGACTGAGGTGGCGGCGAACTTCTCCGTGAATGCTCGGAGCCGAACTGCTCCCTGGGCCTAGGTCTGAAAAAGGCCTGAGTCTCAGCTATGACAGATTCTCTCTCTTTCTGGGCACATGGACTGACTCGCCCCGCATCCTCCCATCCTGTCATACCCTTTGGACACACACCTCCACCTGAAGAGTTCTTTGGCCTCGTCCAGAAAAAACAAACACACGCACGAACAAAACCAAACGAGCACACAGAAACCCTGCTGATCTCCTTGGACCCCATTCACTTCGGAGAGTCCCTCTCGTAGAAATCCCCTCTGCTCGATGATTTCACCACAGCCGCCTCCCTTTCTCCGGCACAGTGACCCCCCACCCCCACCCCTGCGTGGGCCCTGTCCCTCTACCTATCAAAAACCAAACCCCAGGAGAAAAGAAAATCAGAATGCTGTTTTGAGCCACTGGATCTGTGAAAGGAACCAAACAGAAAGCTGAAATAACCAAACCAGCCGAACACCAAAAGCGAACAGACAGATACCCCAGAAAGAAGGGCACGCTGACCCTTGCCCCTTTCCTTCCTGGAATCAGGACATAACATAGATCTACACCCCACCCCCCACCCCACCCTCCCCAGATGTCTTCTTTATGCCGGAACGAGAGTGACGTTCTTATTGTCAACGGTGCTGTTATGGAAATGACAGGCCGGCCAAGAAACAAGCACCACTCGGAGGGTTGGAGTACTCAGATTTATTACGCCGGCGGGCTCAGAGGGGCTTCTGCTCCTAAGCCTTGAGCACCTCCAAGACGTGCACGTGAGGTTTTATAGGGTTAAGTACCAGCTTGGGGTATTCGGCCAATAGGCACGCAATAGCTTTAGCAACATCATTATCACGAAAGTAGAGGCAGTGAGGCAGCAAACCAACATTTCAAGGCCAGATATGTCTCTTTGAAAATCCAGCTGGCTAGCAAAATATGAACAGGGAATCAGCAAACCGGCACTTATTAATTTAGATTTACGAGTTAGCCCAGCAGAACTCAGATCAGTAATCCGACACTTGTTACACTTAGATTTGCGACTTAGCTTGTTATCCCAGCTGGGCTTTTCCTTCACAGTGTAAAGCGGAGAAGGAGAGAATTCTGTACAAACAGACCTCGATGAAAAGAATCCTCACCCTCTTTTAGGCCCCCACCTCAACACACGTGCGCGCACACGCGCGCACACACACACACACACACATGCATGCACGCACGCGCGCGTATAGTTACTCCTGTTCTCTCTCTTTCTCTCTCCCTCTTCCTTTCTTACTGATTTTTTAAAAATGTTTACTGATAACACAGAAAATAATTGCTTAAATGTTGTCCAGGAATGATATTCATTTTTGAAAACATGATATATATTGTAAAGGATTTGGGCTCCCTTAGAAAAATCCCAGTCCAGGCACGATTGTATAGCACCTCCTTTCACTTTCAAGTGTCTCATTTCAGACAATAAAGTAGCCAGTCATCTTCCTTGTGCATGACCTTTGTAACTGGCACAAGTCAAACGGCACAAAATTCAGACCCAATCTCCTGATCCATATGATTCTCATATTCTTTTTTTTTTTTTTTTTTTTTTTTTTTTTTTTTAGCGAGTCCAGAAGCTATGGGTCTGTGCCAACCACCCGTGGCTGTTCACTATCCAGCATTTCTTCCATTATCTTTATGTTGTCCTGTTTCTTGGAAGTATTAGTGCAGCTACTTTTCCCGATGGTCTGTCTCTGTCTCTGTCTCTCACTCTTTTCTCCTTCTTTTTTTTGGGGGGGGGAGGAGGGGGATGGGTTTGATTAGGTTATTTATTTATTTTAATGGTGGTTCTGGGGATTGAACCCAGGGCATCATGCATGCTAAGCAGGCACTCTAACAATGATCTATATCCTTCTCTACACCGCCCCCCCGACCCTCCAGCACCCCCCCCCGTCCCCGGCCAGGGCCTGTCTTTGCTCAACCCAATAGAAAAGCATTTATGTTTTGCCAGTTTCCTGGGTCCTTCTTTGTTTCATAAAACTGAGAAGAAATACACGTGGAAGTTCTCTCCTATGAATTGAACAGACTGAAGATCCTTTAAATAACCAAATGAGGTGGAAGTGCAGAGAGTACCATACGGGAACACACCGAGGCACATCGTCATCAAATTGACCAAAATTAAGGATAAGGAGAAAATATTAAAATGAACGAGAGAAAAGCAACAAATAACATACAAGGGAACTCCCGTAAGGTTATCAGCTGATTTTTCAGCAGAAACTCTACAGGCCAGAAGTGGGTGGCACAACATACTTAAAGTGATGAAAGGGAAAAACTGACAGGTAAGAATACTCTATTCAGCAAGGCTCTCGTTCAGATTTGAGGGAGAAATCAAAAGCTTCACAGATAAACAAAAGCTACAAGATTTCAGCACCATCAAGCCGGCTTTACAAGGAATGATAAAGGATGGTCTCAAGTCATCAAATCCTAAGAAAAGAGAACAAAAAGATGACAGAGAAAGGGAGGGGGGGAGAGAGGGAGAGAGAGGGGGGGAGAGAGGGGGGGGAGGGAGAGAGAGAGAGAGAGAGAGAGAGAGAGAGAGAGAAAGAGAGAGAGAGAGAGAGGGAGGGAGGGAGGGAGGGAGGGAGGGAGGGAGAGGAGACCTTCGAAAGATTGCTTTGCCTGTTTAGGGTCTTCCGTTGTTCCTTAAAAATTTTGAAATTGTTTGTTCTAGTTCTGTGAGGAATGTCGTGAGTATTTTGACAGGGGTTGCATGGAACCTGCGGTTTGCTTTGGATAGTGTGGCCATGTTGATAGTATTGATTCTTCCAATGCAAGAGCACAAGGCATCTTTCCATTTCTTTGTGTCATTTCAGATTCTGGAGTATAGATAACCTCCTCGATTAAGTTTATTTCTAGGCATTTTACTGTTTTTGACTCAATGGAAGTGTTTATCCCAGTTATAAAATTCTGGTTTTTAAAGTGGAGGGGGGAAAAAAAAAAAGGAAAGGAAGGGCCACAAATGGCAAAATATCCTTCTTTCTCATGGGTGAATTGTATTCCATTACGTGTGTGTATGTGTGTGTGTGTGTGTGTGTGTGTGTGTGTGTGTGTGTGTGTCCCCTCTTCTTTATCTATTCAAATATTGATGTGCACTTAGGATGCTTCCGTATCTTGGCAATCATAAATGATGTTGCTGCTAATAGCAGGGTGTGTGTATCTTTTTGAATTCATTCTTCTTTTGTGGTTGGCTTTATTCCTTTGATAAGTATGTAAGTTTAAAAAGCTAAAGCTCTAAACCTTCCTGGAAACAATGAACAGTACATATATGTAAATTAAAAATATATGTGCAGTAAAAACATTTTAAAAAAATAAATAAATAAAAAAGAACGAAAGACAAGGAAATTAGCTATCAAGCCGTGAAAGACATGGAAGAAACTTAAAAGACATCTTACTAAATCAAAGAAACCGGTCTGAAAATTGTTACCAACTGTACAATTCCAACCAAATGACATCCTGGAAAAGGCAAAGCTCTAGAAACAATCAAAAGATCATGGTATCCAGGGGTTTGGGGAGAGGGAGGGAAGGAGGAATGAACAGATGCAGCGTGAGGGATTTTTAAGGCGATGAAATTATTCTGTAGGATACCATAGTGGTGGCTGCATGTCATTGTACATTTGTCAAAACCCATAGAACGTACAACCTCAAGAGTGAACCGTCCTGTAAACTATGGACTTTGATGGATAATAACGTGTCCATGTCGGATCATCAGTTTTACCAAATAGGCCACACTGATGAGAGATGTTGAGGGGAGTGGAGGATATATGTGTGGGTGGGGAGGGCTATGTGAGAACTCTCTGTATTTTCTGCTCAATTCTGCTGTGAGCCTGAAACTGCTCTAGGAAATAAAGTCTATTAATCAAAAACAAAAACAAAAACAGAAACAGAAACAAAAACAAAACACCCAAATGAGGTGAACCAGGATTCAGTCATCCAAAATGGAGCTGGACGGCCAGTGGGAGGAACTTTGTTGCAGACATAGTCCTGTTTCAGGGAGGGGGACGTTGTCCCCTCCCTCTACACATCTTGAGTTCTCTGGGCTGGACTGATCCAAAAATGGACCCCAGACGGATCGTTGAGCAGGAGCGACAGGGAACCTACTGTCTTTCATTCAAGCACTCATGTGTCCCCGAAGCAGGCAGCTTTTCTCCGTTTTAGGACAAGAAATCAGCCCTTTGTGCGAAATGGGCCGGGCTGAGAGCCTTTGGTTTTGGGTGACCCGTCCGTGAAGAATCGAGACGGAGTTTGGGTTTTGGGGAGGGGGGGAAGCCCCTGAAAGAAGTCACGAGGTTGGTTGGTTTCTCTAGGCTTCCGGGGCCTGAAGGCTCTCAGTGGGTGATCAGGGTGTTTTCCTAAGTCCAGATGCAGGGAGGGCACCCTCCACGGAAGTGATCGATTTCCCGCTTTCAGGGAGACAGAAAGAAGAGTCTGAGGGTCCCTCTTGCGTCTGCTGGCCCCTCGGCTTCTTCGGTCACTCTCATTTCTAACCCATCCGTGTGCCACGGAGGCACATACATGTTTGGGGTGGCCTCCCCTGGGTCCCGACACCGGCATCAATGGGGGGAGGGGGGGCATGAGTGGTCAGAACTGTATCAAGCTCAAGGGCACCACCAACCGGTTTCAAAAACAAATCTGCCAGCAGCTGCTAGCCGCAGCCTGGTCGTTTCAAAGTTCCCGCCTTGCTCTTGTGGTGTGTTTTCTTTCGTTTCCCCTTCTCCACTTGCCCCGTGGGGTAGTCTGATGACACACACTTCCAGTGCTTCTTTCTTGCATCTGTGTCTCCTGGGCTGCAGTCCTAAGAGCCCCCCCCCATCGCCCCCGCCCCCCCCAATCAACTCGTTTCTTTACCCTCCACCAGGTCTCCTGGCTTGGAAATCTCGGCTCACAGCATGTGTCTCGTGTCCTCTCTGAATTCACGGGCCCAGCCATCCACCCTAAGGAGACGGAGGGAGGGAAGGAAGGTTTTGACCTGGCGACCTTCCTTGCCGGCATCCTCCGGATTTGGGACCCTTCAGTGCGCCACCTGCCACCCGCCATACCACTCTCACCCTGAGGCCTAGCCCTCGGGGCTCCGTCCACGCGGAAACCTGAACGCGGACGGACCTGGACGGTGGGCGGGGTGGGGGTGGGGGTGGGGTGTGGAGGGGCTTGCTTCATCACTGCCGGAACCGTGGAGGCGACCGGGACAGACGCGTCCTTCAAGAGGTGAAGGGACACGTAGCCCGGGCTAGGTCCGTGCCACAGCATGTGATTTGGCTCTAAAAAGGAAACCAGGGACCCGTGGAGCCGAGAGACCTGTGGGAGACAGGCGGGGCCGTTTCTGCGTGCCCCTGACTCCCTGAAAGAAGCCAATCTGAAAAGGTGGCATCCTGTAGGGTACCGGCTCTGGATGACATTCATTCTCAAAAGGGCAAAAGCCCCAGAGAGGGTGAAAAGATGAGTGGGGTCGGGGGTGGTGGTGGTGAAGGTTGTCTGTGTGGGTGTGTGTGTGTGCGGGTGTGTGTGTGTTGTGGCGGGGGGTTGTTGATGAATAGGTGGAGCACAGGGGACTTTTAAGCAGCGAAACTCTCCGGTAGGTAGGTCCACGATGGGATGAAAACCAACGTGTTGGATATGACAATACCTAAGATGGGGTGAACTGAAAGAACCCTTCTGGGTGTCCCGCCCCTCAGCCGAAGTTTAAAGTCCTTCCTAAAGCCAGAAGGTAAAGACACACGAGAGCAATCTGAGGGGCCATCGCTGAGGAGTGACAGCGAGGCCAGTGAATCCAGTGAAAGACTGACTGACGTGGGGGCCTGGGTCCCTCGGCTCGACCCCCTTCCCCGGGAAACCGAAGCCTTCGACGCAGGGATGCGCTTTGACACGCTTCTGTCTCATCGGAGAAGGCTTCTTCTGCCTGGCATTGCGTGACGGGGCCGAGAAACCCGTCCTCTCCTCCTCTGCGTGAGGTAGCGGTCGCTCCCGCCTTTGCGCAGCGGTGAAGAAAGCTACCAGAAACACGGTTCTGCGTTTCTCTCGATACCGTGGGCGAGCGTCACGGCTTTTCCTTGCGTTCCACCATGCAGTCAGATAGCATTCTCAAAACTAAGCGTGCCATGCAAATTTTCCTTTTCCTTTTTTAAAGTGACTGTCAAGAACTTAGGCAGCATCGAGTGAAAACGTTGGGCACCTTCATCTCTTGGTTTGTATGGAGCCAGCTAGGTCATCAGACCCACGTCACCATGATTTCTGAATTCTAAGATCCTTTCCAATCCATGATATTGTACACTCCTGGGTCATGGGATGTCACTATGGCTGATCAGGTCAAAGGGAATGTGTCCCTCCAGAGCGCTTATTAACACGTCAGTTTATTTAAACGACAACAAAGGAAATTCCCTTCGGGCGATATTCATTCCACACGCTAAAGGAAAGCGATAGGTTGTGTGCCTGAGCCCACACAGTGTGACGCAGGAACGGGGTGGGGGTTGAGGGAGGAGGAACTCTGGCTAGTGTCCGGGACCTAACGGGAGATAGAGTGGAGGATTTTTGCCCTTCTTCAGGGACAGGGTGAATCGGCCCGAGGTTGACTTGTGCGCTCAGAAAGAGGGCCTTTACCGGATGCCCCGAGCAAGCAGACTTTTCTTTTCTTCTTCTTCTTTTCTTTTTTCAGTTTTATTGACATAGGTTTGACATACAGCCCTCTATCAGTTTCAGGTGTACAGCACAATGATTTGACTTCCATAGACTGTGAAGTGATTATTAGGTAACTTTAGTGACCAGGAAACAACGATATGTTAAAAGGGGGTTTAATCAACAGAACTGCTATTTCTGATGATCATCTATTCCTAAGAGAAAGGACAGATGAACACTCCAAAATGCAGGAAGTGCATAGTCACAGAATGATGAACAATCTTTACCCGTGCCGACGTTTTGACGCCAGGATACGTGGAAAGCTGAAGTTTTAGAACATAGAAATATTTGGCTCTCCATTTGACCTGGAAATCTCCTTGTTGGAAAGAAGCTAATTTCTCCTCCTCATCCTCGTCCTCCTCGTCCTCGTCCTCGTCCTCGTCCTCGTCCTCCTCCTGCCTTTTTAACTAAAAAAATAAAAAAATAAAATAAAAAAAAATTTTTTAACAAGAAGTTTTTATCTTTTTGGAGGGGGGACGGGTCATTAGGTGTCTTTATCTACGTTTCAATTAATTATTTAGATTTATTATACGTTTTCAGTGGTGGTACTGGGGACTGAGCCCAAGGCCTTGTGCATGCTGAGCACGCACTCTACCGCAGAGCTCTACGCTTTCCCAGAAAGGAGCAAATTTCTAAACATAGAACTGGATGAGTAGGTCAGCTTTTTGATCTCATAGAAGCAGCGGCCCAGTTCTCTGGGGGGAACCCTCCTTATCTTGTCCATCTCGACAACGTCAGAAACGTCTGTCTGCATAGCCCACAGTGGCCTGAGACTGAGGCCAGGGGGCTGAATCAGGTAGAACCTGAAACCGAATGGAAGAAACAAACAAACAAAAAAGGGTGGGGAGGGGCACGCGGAGGCCTTTTTAAACGTACACACTGCTGCATGGTCTCCCTCGTCGAAACTCTAATTCGCAGCCTTCTTAAGGAGAAATATACACCTGAAACGTCTTTTTTCCACACAGAGTTTAAAAGCTTTCACCCTCCGAGCCGAAAAACCTTACCCGTCCCATCGGTTCTTTCTGAGTGAGTGGGTTCTCTAGTGTCCTACGCGTCTGCTGGGAAACAAGCTGCTGGAGAACCAGCAACTAGAAACCAAGCTGCACCAGCATTTCCATGAGCGTAAAATCTTACATTCACACTTACTTGCTTAAAAATGCACACGCCTGCTTTGTTTTCATGTTTTACACAGTCGATGACCTATAACATGTATGATGCTCAAGAAATTGTGTGAGGGGCAATCCTGAGATTGACCGTGAGGGCGCAACAGATGGCAGATATTTCCTTAGGGTAAAACAATGGACGGTCATGGGAAGCCAGATCATCCATTAACAGAACTTGGTTCTGGCAGGAAAGCATGTGGTTTAACCCCGGGGAAATATTTGCTATCTCGAGATGTCCCAGAGGCAATCACAGGATACACTTAGAAATTTTGCATCCCCCGAGGAGGGTGATTGTTCCTGGAAGGGATAGGCCTGAAATGAATCAGTTAGCCAGCAAGCAGAACTTCGTGCTTCTGGCATGAAATATCTAAAGCCCCACCTCTTTGATCGCATTTCTTTTTTTTTTTTTCCCTGAGCCGTATACTCCCAATAAACAGGATGTCGACCAGGCTTTTGGCACTCTAGATCCACGAGACCTTGAGTCCCCTGGTCCCATTTTCGCTCTTTACTTGGTCTCTTTGTTTCTTAATTCTTGCGTCGCCCGTCCTCAGACACGGTCCCGAGCTGCGCTGGACACAGCACCCGTCCTACCCGACTCGTGAGTGACCTATAGTTTTTAAATGAAAGCTACAAAATCTCTGGTCATGTCGATCTGCTGGTCTCGTCTGTATGAGACAGGGCAGTACCTGAGTTTCAGAGACACACACAGACACACACACAGACACACACACACACACACAGACAGAGACACACACACACACACACACACACACACACACACACACACACACACACACACACACACACACACTCTAAAGGGAACAAAGAACAAAGAAAGATAGAGAAAGAAAAAGAAAAAGGCTCAGGGGAATAAAGGATTCGCTTGCTCTCTGTGACATGACCCAGTAGACCTAGTTGTCACGAGACAGGAAGCTCAACTCTCCGTGTTTACATTATCTGTTCCTGAGCTTTCTTGCAGAAAATTCTCATGCGTTTCTTTCCCCTCACGGAAGTCTTCTCTACTCCCCACAGAGCCTGGGGCGATGGCTCTTCACCCTGGAGCCGCCTGCGGCCGATCCAAGATATCGGATGATTTATGGAAGTGATCAGTGATCCTGAGACAAAGCCCTTCCTTTAGGTAGAAAAGCATGGCCCCTGCTGCTCAGGGAGCTGGCACTCCCCCTCCCTCTCCCCTCATGCCACCTTCTCCTTTGTGCACAAGCTATCGCTTTCGCAAAAGAGCTTGGCTTGCCTGAGAGTCTTGTGGAAGCCATCCTCATTTCTATGGTACTGCCGTCCAAGGATCTGGAAAGGGCCCGGTCCCATGTATGCATGTATGCATGTAGGCACTTGTGTATGTCCCCGGCTTGTAGGCCTGGCATGTTTCTTCCTCCACATACACTTGCCAGAGTTCATTCATGAAAGAGCTCTATGGAACTGGTTTTCAAGGGAACATGCAGGCAGGGAATGCGAACAGGAAGGAACCCAAATGTTTTCCTTCAGGTTGACATGATCTAGGACAGATCCTTTCATCCAGAAAAGCAAATGTCAAGGGATCGGTCTCGTGAAAAGAGCCATGTCTTGATTGTGACGAGCAGCATTCGAGGTGAAACTTTTCGCCTCCCTAGGTTTACCCCGAATCCATTAAGTTCCTGTGGGTTATCTCTGTCATGAAACGTGTCAGCCAGGAAAAAAAAAAAAAAAAAAAAAAAGAGTCTGGGAGCGATGGTTGGCTCGGTCTCAAGTCTCAGGAAGTGTTCACACCCCAAGCAGTCCGAGGGGGTAGTGTGTGTGTGGGGGGGGGGGAGGCGGTCCATCTCTGAAACATTGGTGCCTCCTCCACGTAGTTTTTGGTCCCTTGCAACTGAAGCATCTGGCGACGTCCCTGGAATGTTTAGATCGTTTCCAAAGAAGATGAGATACGGAAGCGTTCGTTCCTGGCTCCATGAGTCGAAGGGGACGTGCTTTAATATCTTTCTGACAGAAAAGACTCGAGATCTGTCAGTGTGTTGGCCGACATGACTGGTATACCTTCGGAGGATGGATGGACCTACAGACAGACAGACAGACCGGAATACATACATACTTACTTACATACGTACATATGTAAACATACAATACAATACAATACAATACAATACAATACAATACAATACAATACAATACAATACAATAAAACAAAACAAAATGAAACAGAATAAAATAAAATAAAATAAAATAAAATAAAATAAAATAAAATAAATTAAATTAAATTATATTAAAATAAAAGGATGCTGTGAGGAGAAAGTGTCTGTTTCTGGCTAGGACCAAATCATGTCCCTACGTGGACCGGTTGGGAAAGACTGGTGTCCCAGATGGTTCACCGTGACTTCCTCGTGAACATTTGCTGTGACCGATTCGGGCTTCGGAACAGTCACGGTCTCGTTCTGAGGAACGTCTCCTGGAAAGCATGTGGAGACCGTCTTCGTCTGCCGTCCTTAGGAAACGTTCCAGCAGAGCGGGTGTCCGAGAGCCTCTAGGGGCGATGGCTATGCTTCGTGGACGTCTGTCCCTCTTCAGGCCGAATTTCATGGAAGTATGCTGATCTGGCCAGCCGACAAGTCTGAATGGGGGTGATTTTTTGGTAGAAATGCGCGTCCTTGGAGAGACCAGGGGAAGGGGAGCATGTCTCAGTGGAAACTCTCGTACAGCGTGATAGAGATGAGAATGCGGTTCTGTGTCATCATCTTTGCGTGCTTCCCGCCACCCTCCCCCTCCCCGCCCCGCCCCGCCTTCCACTGATACGCTGGGCCACGTCACGCGTGCTTCGAGTTTTCTCCGATGGTTGGCCAACGCTCTTCCGACTCCCGTTGCCCATGGTTCTCCCGCTTTGGACTTGGCATCCTCGAGAACCAAAGCCGCCCTTTCCCTGAAGCCCCGCCGAGCCGGGCTGAGCAGCTGGACATCCGCTGGAGAGAGGTCACTGCCATGTCCCCTCTCGAGACCCTCCTCCTGCCCGTTGCTGTGGAGGCCACTCAGAAAGTGGACCTGAACCCGCATGCGTTTTTCAGGCCACCCGAGCCTCTTCGAGCCCGACGCCTAGACATCTTCCTGACTGGTGGCGCTCCGGACTCACACCCTGGGTTTCTCGTTGGCTTCAGCCACGGACCTTTGTCTTCCTGGAACGAAAGACCAGACCGGTTTCATCAGGTGGAACCACCTGCCTGGTGGCGGGACTGTCGTGGAACCCTATGGACCACCCCGAAGTGTATATGCAGCCCAAGGGTGATCTCTCCAGTTGAACAACCATCGAGGCCCAAAAGGACCCCTGCCCCGGGAAGAAAGAAACTTTGACCTTGACCCTTAGCTGCCCGAACGAGAATTTGGATCAGGGTTGGGTAGGGTGATGGAGATCTCCCTTGGCACAGTTCCCGTGTGCGGGACTTTCAATGACTCTGTCTTCCTGAAAGGACACCCGCCCCCTGACCACGCTGTCTCGTCATCAGTTTGTTTCCACGAGGGACGAACCGTCATTGTGTGCACGACAAAGTTGGCCGCTGCCTGTTTGGTCCGCCATCGCTCCGTAAGGGACCGACGAAGTGTGCGTCGTGACCAGTGACCGATTTCGGAGCCCGTGGGTGGTGGGCGGGTGTGTATCTGTTTTCCAGGTCACGCGCGACGCGGTGTGTCGTGGTGTGGCCCGCCCGGCCACCCCACCTCCCTTCCCCCATGGAAAATCAAGGGAGAGTATTGCCCGAGACAGACGAAAGTGCAGCCACGAAACCTAAAAGGATGACCCTGGATGTCAACTTGGAGGTGGCTAGGAGACGGCTGAGCATGCATAGGATCACACTGCACTGCCACCGTGTGGGATGCCGCACATGTGTCGCCGTCGTGGTTTTCATCTCCTCCACCTATTGCCCTCACCTACATCCACTCTTTATCTCACTGAACTCTTTTTTTTTTTTTTTTTTTTTTTTCCGGTAAGACAGTGAGAATTTTCCCTCTCTCTCTCTCTCTCTCTCTCTGTCTCTCTCTCTCCTACTGTCTCTCATAATTGACCTGACAAGGGGATGTCCGTTTTCACGTGTCCAACATAGCGATTCGGGATTCTTCCATGTTCCACGATGATCACCGTGATGAGTCTGGTTACGGATCAGTCACCGGACAGCGTCATGACAATAGTATGGATTGACTCTACTCGCCCTGCTGTCCATGACCTCCTGTAATTTGTGTATTTATTAATTGGAGTTAACTGGAAGCTTGTACTTTTTCCTCTCCCTCACCCATTGCACTCATTGTTCCTTCTTGGTATCCATGAGCCTGTTTCAGCTTCCTTGCATGTGTTCCTGCGTATTGTCTTGGGGATTCTGCCTCGAAGTGACAACATCCCTCTCGAACTTAAGTCACTTAGTTAACATCATCCCCTCTAGGTGTAGGTCTCTCCAGACCACGTGGCACTGTCCATTCGTCCATCCGCGGGCCCGTAGTGGAACTGCCGGGTCTTCCAGGAGTTTTCTGTGGAATGTTTTGAGGGACTTCTGTCCTGTTTTCCCTAATGGCTTTCCTCCACCTCCGTTTCGCCCTCTCCCCCTCGCCCCCACCACCAACCCCTGTTCCGTGTTGCCTTCTGTCTTCCGTCGGAGAGCGGAGTCTGTCAGGTATGAGTCGAGAGCTCTGTGTCCGCCTGCCAGCCCGCCCACCCGGCCCCATCTCGAACGGTGGTCTCTATCACGTGTTCCGTCAGGAGCAGGCACTTTCTGCTTGTTTTTGGAACTTGCTGTCGAGATTCCAGGTTCTGGGCCTGTCCGGATATCTCTTGGAAACGGAAATGTGTGCGTTTTCCCCTTTTTAAAATTGTGTTCGTTTGTTTACTTACTTATTTATTTATTTACTTACTTACATTTATTTATTTATTTAGGCCTTTTTTTTTTTTTTTTTGGTTCTTGCTGCTGTTGTTGCTTTCGGTGGTTGTTTGTTTATTCGGGGAGGGGAGGTAATTCGTTTCTTTTGCTGGTTTGTTGCCTGACTTAGTGATTGCCTGACTTACCGACTTCCTTATTGACTTGAACGGAAGTCCTGAAGATCGAACCCTGGACCTCGCGCGTGCTGGGCAGGCACTCTGCCGCTGAGTTCTACGCTCCATCCTCCCCCTCGCCCCCTCCCCCATTTGGGGGAGGAAAAAAATAATTTTTTTTTTCCTTTTAAACTGAAAACGTCCGTTTGGGTCTCCTGCACGTGTTTCATCCCTGGTTTTCTGGCTTCTAGGAGGTGGAGTTGACCGAGTTCTTGGACTGTTGAGGAGAGGAACCCCTGATGGGCTGCGGTTGTGCTTTTTCTACGGTGTTTTTGTTTTTGTTTTTAAACCCCAGAGTAGTTCTACAACTTGATTTCCCTTTGGTGGTGGGTTTTGTCGTTTGTTTTCATGTTTCCTTTCTTTCTTTCTTTCTTTCTTTCTTTCTTTCTTTCTTTCTTTCTTTCTTTCTTTCTTTCTTTCTTTCTTTCTTTCTTCCTTTCTTCCTTCCTTCCTTCCTTCCTTCCTTCCTTCCTTTCTTCCTTTCTTCCTTTCTTTCTTCCTTTCTTCCTTTCTTTCTTCCTTCCTTTCTTCCTTCCTTTCTTCCTTTCTTCCTTCCTTCCTTCCTTTCTTCCTTCCTTTTTCCTTTCTTTCCTTTCTTTCTTTCCTTTCTTTCCTTTCTTTCTTTCCTTTCTTTCTTTTCTTTCTTTTTTTTTTTTTTTCGGATGGGGCTACAGTTTCCTTGTCCACGTTGACTGTGTCAAACACACACACCGACACACACACGCACACACAGACACGCGGATGCGCATGCACAGTGTTGCTCTGTGTAGATGCACTGAACCTCGATTTACCGAGCGGGTGGCTATCGACTCGCCCCCCCGAACCCCCGCCCGCATTTTTTTGTTTTCCCTCCTCCTTCCTGCGGTTGTGGTCAGCCGTGCTGACGTCCGTGTTCTCACGACCGACCGCGAGTGCGTTTTCCCCACGCGCCCGTTTGTTGTCTTTGGGCTTTGTCGCGATCTGTGCCGAGATCGATTTCTCTTTCCGCTTCGATGGGGTTCGCGGTCTTCATCCTTTCTTTTCTAGCTTCTGGGCTTTGCCTGTCTGCTTTCGAAAGACCTCCTGCATTCGAGAGGACGGACTCCAAAGCCGATTCCTGCGTTGTTCTCTGAGCGCTCGCCTGGTTTCGGTTTGCCAGCCCCCGCCTTCCCTCCCTCTTCCCCTCCTCCCCTTCCCAACCTCCCACCCGGGAACCCGGGATCTCGTCCTGGTCGCTCTGGGCCACCCGCGGCGTCGGCCCCGGCAACGCCGGCGTGTCCGTGTGATCTCCCCCGCCCGGGGAATCGCGTGGGGAGCGCGTCCCCTTCGCGGCAGCCGCCCGGCCGGCCGTGTCTTGCCAAACCCCGGCTCCCTCCGTCCTCCCCGCCCTGATCTGTTGCCGGGGTCGCGTCGCGCCGCGTCGCGTCGTGTCGCCTCGTGTCGTGCCGTGCCGTGCCGTGACGAGGGTGAGCGGGCTCCGAGGCGGATGCCACGGGGCCGCCCGGCGCCTCAGTCCGGGACGAGCTCGGGCGTTTGGGCGGCCGGCGGCGGTCGGGATCGGTTCCGGGGACGTTGGCGACGGTTGTCGGGCGCCATCTGGCTGCCGCTCTGAGATCGTCCCTCTTCTCCCGAGCGTCGGCGACCTCGGCAAGGGATGGGGCTCGGCGGCGGGGCCCGAGGCAGACTTCGGGGAGGCTGGCGACACCGGCGGTGACAGTCCCCGTGGCGCTGAGCCGCGGGCGCGTCCTGCTCTCGGCGCAGATTGGACTCGCAGGATGATGAGGGGGTGACTGTCGCCGCGCTCCCGGGATCTCGTGTGCCGGGGGAAGCCGTGTGGCCTGGCCTGGTCGACCAGCATCCGCCTGTGCCCCTCCAGCCGCGGAGACCGACCCGAGCCGATCGGACACGGCCTGCGCCTTGCCGCCGCGGGGGAAAGGGAGAGAGTGTCCCGCGCCCGGGCCGCCGGCGGCTAGGTGGTCAGGCCCTCGTCTGCGTCCCTTGGACGACTGCTCCTGAGGCGAGGAGCGGCCCGGGCCCAGTGCGGTGAGGCCGTGGACGGGCGCGCTGGGGTTCCCGGTCGTCGGAGGCGCCTCCTTGGATGAAATGTTTTCTGAGTCCCGATGGATCCGGAGACGTGGCTGGGCCGGCCCCTGTTGGCGCGGGAGGCCTGGGAGGGGGTGCCCCCCGGCCCGTAAGCCTGCCCGCGTGGGTTCTGGTGGCGTTGGAGGGACCGAGACTTCATCCGGACTCGGGGACCGGCACGGGGGCGTCCTGCGAGGGATGTGGGGGAGGCAGGCTTTCCCCGGCCCGGGGCCCGGGGCCCGGTGCTCGGGAGCGGTCCCTCGTGGGGGGCCCTCTCGTCGGAGGCGCCTCTGTGGCATCTCCCCGAGTCCCCGGCCACGCGGGCGAGAAAAGGGCAGGGCGTCCCCGGCCTGATCCCGTCTCCCTCTCGTCCCTTCCCATTCCCATTCCCATTCCCATTCCCATTCCCATTCCCATTCCCACTCCTCCTCCTAAGCCTCCTCCTAATCCCCCTCCCCTCTCCCCTCCCCCTACCAAACCCCCCCCACCCCGGTCGATCAGATGGCCCCCGAGAGCTTCGGGGCTGCCATTTATGGGGGTAGGGCTGGGGGCAGGTGGCCGGACCGAGGTCCCGGGGTCCCCCCTTGCAAATCGTGGACCCGCCCCGTTTCTGGGCGCTGTCATTTTTCCTGTCGTGTTGGGCATTTTCTGCCAGCAGATAGGTGCTGACACGGTCTTCCTCGGTGTCTGTCACCGAGTGTTGGGTCTCCGGACGCGTGCGGGGCTCTGGGCTTCTCTCTGCGTGAGCCCTGGCCTGGTAGCCGACTCCGCTTCTGACACTTGAGCCGCCCGCCCGGGCCTGCGCGCCGGCTCTCGTGTGTGCGTCCGGCTGACGTGGCCCGTGGTGCCACCTCCGGTCTCTGGTGGCCCGAGGGCGGTGGGGTGAGGTGGCGGCGTGGGTCTTTTACCCCGTGCGCTCCCCGCCGCAGGCACCCGGTGGTGGCCGGCGCGACCCCACCCCCGTAGGCTCCGTGCCGCGTGTCAGGCATTCCCCGCCTGGGGTCGTTGGCCGCTCTCCTCGGAGAGGACCGAGGAGTGGGTGGCGCCTGGCGAGGCTGAAGCAGGCCCCTCTGGTGGTTGTCCTCGCCGGGCCCTCCCCTCTGGGGCCTCCCTGCCCCACATGGCTCGCTCGCTCGCTCACTCACTCACTCATTCACTCACCTGACCGATGTGGTGAAGTCATGCTCCCCCGGGCCGGGCCTAAGCCGCGCCAGACGAGGGACGGGGACGTTCATGGCGAACGTGGCTTCTCTTCTCGTTCTGCCTGCGGGCCCCTCGCCTCTCCTCTGCCGCCCGTGGGTGGCGGGGGGGGAGGCAGGGGTGCGGTCTCCGGCCCGACCTCGGTCTCCCGTGCCTTGTGGTGTCGGCGGGGCCGGGGTCTTGCGACGCGGCAGACACTCTCGCCTCCTCGCCTGCTCGGCGTCCTGTCTCGCGAGCGGCCCTCCCCCGCGGCGGGGGAGGGCTGCCCCGCCGCCACGCCACGTACCCCCTCGTCGGGGTGTGAGCGTGTCTCGCCTTGGTCCTCTGCGGTGCCCCTGGAGCGCTCCAGGTTGTCCCTCAGGTGCCCGAGGCCGAGCGGCGGCATCGCTTCCCGTCCCCCAGCGAGTCCTCTCGGGTAACCCCTGCGGTGGTCGTGTCTCCCGAGCGCCTCTCTTGAGGCGTGGGGGAGGGGTCGAGACGGTGAGCGAGGCGTGGCCGCTCCCCACCCTCGGTGGGGCCGGGGCCGCCTCCTGAACGTCAGTCCTCACCCTGTACCGGGGTGGGGGGGACTGACGTGGCCGGGCGCACGCCGGGTGGGTCCCCCTCAGCGGGGTTCGCGCCCGGGCGTGGGAGCGATCGTGGTGGGGCCGGGTGATGTGCCGGTGGGGGCGGGCGTCTGTCCCGTCCCCACGCGGTCTTGGGTGCGTCTCCTCGCGAGGTGGCACGCACGGGCTCTCCCCGGTCCCGACCGCGAACGCTCGCTTCTTGGCCCGCTGCTTACCCCTACCGCAGACCCCTCCTGCCCAGCCGAGCGCTGGCGTACACGTCGGCGGGCTTCCGTAGGCCTGAACGGGGCACGCTGGGTGGGGGGCGATGCGCCCTCGGTGAGAAAGCCTTCTCTAGCGATCTGAGAGGGGAGCCTTGGGGGCACCGGACCCCCCAGCCGCCGCTCCTCCATCCAGAGCGTGCAGTCACTCTCCACGGGGAGCGACTGCCGCGGCGTGTGGGCAGGGCCCCGTCGCTTTGGCGTGTGGGCTGCGCTGGCCCCGCGGTGGGGCCGAGTGCTGTTCTTGGCCTGCTGTGGCCCGCGCCTCCCCCCTCCGAGTCGGGGGAGGGTTCCGCCGGGCCGGGCCCGGCGTCTGGCGCGGGGCCGTGCGAGCGCGCGCGCGCGTGTGCGCGGGCTTGGCCTCCCCGGCGCGTGCCGTGGGGGGGAGGGGGAAGGCGGTCCACCCCGACTTGGGCCCCCCCACCAGTCTCCGCGCCGCGAGGAGCCACCCCACCTGTTCCGGTCCCGAGACGCAGCCACCGGTGGCGGTGCGTGGGCCACGGGTCGGGCCGCCTCGCTCGGCAGCGTTTCCCCGGGCCGCGAGGCCTGGGGGCGGGCCAGACGAAGCTGGGTGGCGGTGGTGGACGGACAGACGAGACGCAGACGGACGAGTGAGCGAGTGGAAGGGGCTACCCTCTGGAATGGGGGTGTTTAGCCTGCTGCGCGCGAGT
>NC_133541.1:163944530-163982865 GCF_048773025.1 Camelus bactrianus
ATCCTTGCCACTGAATTTGTTTGACCATTTTTCACTGTGCATTATGTGAACTATTTGAGTTTCTGCCTATGGGAAGTATCAGGAAGTCATCAGAAAATTGGTGCTATTCTCAAATAATGTTTAAAAAAATCTGGAATCATGATTTTTAAAAGTTTCTCACTAAATGTAACTAGAAAGGTATGAATTAGCAAATATTCTGAAAAAAATAAATCCCATTGAACTAAAGAAAAATTCCCCCTGATTGAAACAATGACATTTTTTTTTCTTAGAAAGAAATAGAGGGTATTAAAGTTGAGATTGAAAAAAATAGAAGACTCTTTAGTTATAGTCAATTTTTACTATTATGTCTGTGGCTGATTAGCACCGTGGATCTGAGTTAATGACCAGAAAATTTGTTCACAAAATGCCTCAAAGCTGATACTGGCTAATACTGACCTTATGGTTGTCAGCTTCCCATTCTGTGTGAAGGACAAGGCATAAAAGCAATTAGGCTGATGAGTACTTGTTTTCTATTATTTTCTTTGTGAATGCATATAATTGTGAAGACATGTCAGTTTTGTGTTCTGTTCTAAATGAAATATCTTAGTGAATTTGAAAATGTACTTTATGGAGGATGATGACAAGATTACATTTTTTAGTCTTCTTTGCCAGTACTTAGATGATGAAAAGTACAGGAGAAAGTATCCAGAAAGTCCTTAGAGTTGTATGGAATCCAGTTCAGGACAAGGGGTTAGTAAATCAGAGGTACTCTTAATGACACATGCTTTATTTTAATCTAATCCTTGTGAAATTGCCTAAACCATACAACTGTGTTTTCAAACCATCCTCCCTCAAAGCAGCCTTCTCCTAAAACGAGGGCACATTAATGAATGAGGAACTTTGAGACCAATTTAGTTGTCTGTAAACATATATACATACATATCAATCAGGATCTAAAACATGTTTATGAGTTGGTCCCTCTTTTTTATATTCACTATACACATGTAGTATTCATGCATGTGAAAGTAAATATCCACTTTTCTTAAATGATTTTTAATAACAGAATTGAATCATTATAAAGAGAATGTCCCTTATTCTATTTATAGAATCACTCCTACCCAATGGTACTTCCAGTGTCTCCATAATGGCTCTGCTGCTACACACAGATGTTTTTCTTAAAGTAGGAAAAATATATAGTATAAAATATATACAGACTTATCTTTAAATGAATTTGAGATCTAATTTCCATATTAGGCTCTATTTATAGCTTGTTACAGATTCTAAATAGTACAAACTTGTTACAGATCTTATTTTTTCCTGATCCCACCCATAAACATAATAATTTTTTGTTTTATTATTATTCCAAAGAGAAAGTAGATCTTTATCTATCTGGCTCAGCCCTTCTTGGCTTCAGGACAAAAATTTGTTTCTGTTGGCTTTCATTGGTCCAGAATAGCAGCCTACCTGTAGTAGATGGTGGTAACTGAATATGGGCATTGTTGACAGCTATGGATTCTGCCTGCAAACTTCTTTCTTTTCTTCTTGGATTTGGATCTTATGTTCTATCCTTGGTAGACAAAATGTCGGATCACATGCCAGCTTTGTATTTCTCTCAGAATATAATTCTCCGGCCTTCTGACTTCAAGACCTTCTCAGTATTTGTGTGTGTGTGTTTGCTGCTTCTGTTGTTTCCTCTGTTTTTCTTCTTGTCTTTCTAAAGTCTTTTTGTTTTTGATTGATTATTTAAAAATCCTTCCTTGCTTCTTTTCTAAGAACCCACTCAGAGGGTTGTGGATTTCATAAAGGTTTAGCATCCCCTTCCTCAAGGGTCTTAGAATCCTTGTTGATGACACATTTCCTGCTTTGTTCTCTTCCTAATACCACTATTAGGTATAATGAATGTAACCTAAGCTTTATCTGCTGTGATGAAAAGAAGTTAAATTTACAGTACTATATTCTAAATCTCAGTATTCTGGGTCTCTGTGCTTATCTCCTGTAAGGCCAGTCATTTTCCAAGATCACTCTGAGCAAATATTCCATATGCCACTAAAAGTCTAATATGTAAATGTTCTTTCAGACTTGTGATGGAAGATTTTTAAGGTCTCTGAGTGCCTTTAAACTACATTAGGATAGGGACCATGACAATTTTTTTTAAACCATTGGATTGTCAGTGTCTACCTGATTCCTGTTCTTAGTAAAACCTCAACAAATAAATACCTGATGAATGGATGAATAGATGAATAGATGTTTGCATTTCTAACATCTCAGCTATGTGGGTGGTCTCCAAAGCTGGAGAGAAACACTTGCGTGTATACAGGCACACGGGTGTTTGTTGCCTTGGCTTCCCAAGCTACACTGTCATCTGCTGTTCACACTTGTGGCCTCTCATAATGGTAAACAGCTGAAGTTCCTTTCGTGTGTGTGTGTGTATGTGTGTGTGTGCGTGTGTGTGAAATATCTTACTGGCTCTTACCTTCATGCTTTATCCCTCTTCCTCTCTACGTCTATGTTTTTGTTTTGTTTTGTTTTGTTTTTGTATTAGAGTCATTGTAGCCCCATTCCACAAACTTCTTCCTCAAGCCTTTGATTTTCAATGATCATAGTGCAAAAACACTAATTTTGTTGTGTTCTTTTAATAAGACATCTTTAAAGTACATAGAGGGAGACAAGGAGTGAAATATAGTTTAGAAAATTGAAAGCCCTTTGCCAAAACTGCCAATCAAAAATTAAACATGACTACTATTCTAATTTCTCCCATTCAAATCCATCTCTTCCTCATTAAGATGCTTTAAGTTTCTACTAATTTTGTACCACTGTTCTGACAAAAAGAGAAGAGGTGAATTAAAATCATTTATGTACTTTTTCAAAATTCCAACTTGCTTCTTCTTTAAGTCGAACTCCAGGTGAATGTGACCTCTTCTTTTTTTCTAACTATTAATTGACTGGCTCCAGGTCCTTGTTACACTGTATTCCCTCTGGTATTTACTAAATCTGTGACCTTCTCGTATTCTCACTCTGTTTGTGAGAAAGTGTCCCACTTTTGATGCTCTTGTCATCCAGATATGTCTTTCACTATGTTGCCATTATTTTTCAGCCACCCAGTCTGCAAAAGTCATTGGAAAAGATCATGCTCTGAAAGCTCCTTTTTTTTTTTTTTTGAAAGGAATGCAACCAGATGACTGAATAGATCCTTAAATGTTAAAGTTTCAGTATTGCCTATTTAGAAGACATGTGCATATATGTGGCTTTCCTTATTTTAAAAACATTACACCATGAAAATGTATCATACACTTTGGTTTGATGGTATATAAACACCTATTCTAGAAATAAAATGAGAAATGAATAGTCTTCATGTCTGAATTTCATTTAAAAGGCATAAGCACTTGTTGTTTTACTATCGCAGATTCATGGAATTGGAAGCATACCATTGTTTCATATTGATGAGTCTACAATGGGCATGTTTAAATGCGAATGTTCTGCTGTTTATTCATTCTCTCACTGTCAGAACAAACGGTGTTACTTGTGGAAGTGAGTGACAGACTGCAGATTTGGAAAGAACATAATAGATTTATATATAATAAAACAACTTAAAGTATCCTTTGAACTGATGAGACATTTCACTTTATTTTCTGTCCAATATGTACAGTTTTAGTCAAGTGCTAGATCTATGTTATTACCAAAAAATAACAAAATAGCAAGAAGCTATATTTTGTTCTGAGAGTGAATCATAAGCTAAAGGGGTGTGTGTTAGATAAATTCTGTATTGTAGTTCAAAGAATACCCTGACTAGACCCTAAGACTCTATGTTAAATGAATATATACATATATATTCAATTATATTATTCTTAATATTATATTAATTTCTTCTAACCACACCATTTAAACCAGTCAACTTTGGCTGTACATTAGAGTAATTTAAGAAGCTTTTCAAAGCACTGAAGTTGGAGTCTCTTCCCAGAATAACTGAGTTGAATCTGTAAGTGTAGGACTCAGGCATCAACATTTAAAAATTCTCCAAAAAAAGGCTAATGTGAAGCCAGAGTTGAAAACCACTGAACAAGTGGATATAGAGTGTAGAAAACTCTGGAATTGGTTAGTTTCTACATTTCTTTTATTACAGGGTGGCAATCATTATATAGTATGACGAAACTATAAAGGAAAGGACATTTGAGTAATTGTTAGCCTTAAAATTGTTTTTTCCAAAATCTACCACATATACATCCCTTATAGAAAGGACCATAAGTACTTACCTTCCACAAGTACAGCAAGGGAAACCAATTAAGAAACCATCCTTTTGTTTTCTCCAAGATATGTATACCTCTTCTGCAAATATCTAGGTTTCTATGCTGAATTCTAATGTGAGTATTCTGTGCCCTCATCCCATGGGAAGGCAAGATTTTGTTTGAAGAGCAAGATTATTTTTGGAAGCCAGAATCAAAATCTTAGATAGGCAAGAGAGAGGAAAAGATCTATCTTGAATAATCCTGAATGAGTTGTCATATGGAATGTTAATGAAGAATGTAGTGAGATTTTACATATATATGTATGTATATTCATATATATTATTTATAGAACTACTTCTTGGTTTCCAAATAAATCTGGGACATGATCAGTTATAGTCTTACCACTATTTCCTGAACCTCTGAAAACAAGAGAATGGCAGAGACAACGAGAATGAATGTATCTGTAGCAGAATGTGAGAAGGGTGATTTGAAAAGCAAAGTAGTATCATATTTAACCAGGTTTTCCTTTAGCTTATTGAGAATATGGTTTTATTTCCATTTTTGGAAAATGGATGTGGAAAGATCAAAAGTGAATTTTAACTAGGAAGTTTTTAAAAGTTTGAGATTACTTGACTCATGAGCAATTGAAATAAGAGACCCCATAGCTAGAGAAGACTAGAAATTCTATAACACTTTTTAATCTTTCATTGCACATAAAATATTAATTTTCTTATATATTTAGGCTATTATATACTATTTATATATATTTCTTCTTCCTTTAATTTTTGCCTTTTTATACAGCATTGAAAAAGTAATGTGTATTTAATTGAATGCTAACTTTTGTCAGGCTTCTAATGAGATAACTGTCAACTTTGAGATAAGCATGTCTCTGGATCCTACTTCATGTTAGAAGATGTGTGCTTTCAAAATTATTGATTTTTAGTTTTGACCTTAGCAAAAAAGAATGAGTAAATCACCAGGCCATAATGTCACATGAATATTTTCTTATGGCTTGATTTATAATTTCAGTTCATCATGAATTTGCCTTCTATGTAAACTTAATTCATTTTTAAGGAGAGATGTTACTACAGTTGATTTTGAATGACTTTATTAGAAGTTCTGAATCACAAGAACCTATTTGTGAATGGGATTGTTTGCAGATATAGACTGTAGCCTCCACGGAGTCAGTTTACCGTCATCAGTTGGTGGGAGTTAGTTTCCCTTCATCAGTAGGTGACTATCATCCTGAAGAAGCAGTAGGGAAAAGATCTCTAATTGCTTTCCCTGCTGACATTAGCTTTAAGAAAAAAAAAAAATCATTTTTGCCTAGAAAGTACTTAATACATGTTTGCGTAAAATGTTTTAAATAGTTGTATAAAATGCCATCTCTAAAATTTTACCATCAAGCTTATTTTCAATGTAAAGCAGTTGGTACTAGAGATACGTGATTTAGGTCAGATTAGTTCAGAAGATTACAGTTTTGGCCAAAAGCCATTGTAAAACGGTATAAATAGGCAGAGTGCATTCTCAGAGGGCAAAAAGTTATGAGGTATAAAAAAAGAGCATAATGAGCTGAGTTTGTGAGTATATGAATGTATAAGTTGTTTGTATTTGCATAAAGGTGGATCAGGTTACAAGTTTATCTTTAGGGCACTTGCTTTCAATTCAAAAGTTATTATTGTCATTATTAACTTTTTGGAGGGTGGAAGCTTTTGCTTTCACTCAAAAAAGTAAAAAAGTGCTAATGTCTTAACTTTATGTCAAAGACTAGGATGAAGAGCTTTCAAAGCAGAGAAGTTATTGAAATGGGAAATGATAACAATTAGCTTACACGATATATTTAGGAGTATATTTAGCATTAAAATGAAGAAGAATCATTTAAGTTTACACAAATTTTGCTTAAATATTTAGGTTTTGCAGGGGTTGATTTCTAAGTATCTACCTATCTGGTTGTGATATTCATTCTACATTTATTCTATCTGGTTGTGTTATTTATTCTTCCTTCTGTCTATCTATCTATCTATCTATCTATCTATCTATCTATCTATCCATCCACCTATCTATCTATCTATTCATCCACCTATCTATCTATCTATCCATCCACCTATCTATCTATCTGGTTGTGATATTCATTGTGCAACTAAATGTGTTAGTTATCCTAAGGACACACATTGCAGTCATTACATGAGAGGTGGAGAAAGGTGTTGCTCAGATGAGCCAGACGTTTCATTCCAAATGTCTCGTTAAGTAGTTAGTATATAAAAATCACACTGAATTTACTTATGAGAATTAATGATTATGTGGCTATAATTAGGTATCGATAACTAAAAGAGGAAATACTTTTTTAAGAATAAATATGCCTCTAGAACTTTCAATTTCTATTTCAATATTGAGACTTTCCTGTACTCACTTTCTTAAATATAAGATTTTCTTCCTAGGATCAAAGTGGAAAAACACACACACACACACACACACACACACACACATACACATATACGTGTGTGTGTGTGTATATATATATATATATATATATATATATATATATATATATATATATATATATACACACATATCTGGAGGAGGGTGGGATAAAATCTGATGCTCAGTGGTAAACATCCTCATACTGAAAGAAAATTCCCTTTAACCAGTCTGATCAAAGGAACAACTGCTGTTTCTCCATCTTTAAATTTCAGCGTGTCATTTATAAAACTCTTGACGAGTTGTGATTTCCTGTTAGAGAAAAAAAAGATATATATATTTCTCAATTTTAAGTCATATTTCTGTTGTGTTTATTGTTCAGAAAAGAAATATTTAAGATTTCTCATTTTACTAAAGAGGAAAGTAGACATCAAATGCCACATGACAGAAATATAATTTATTATAACTGTTCTGAGCTGTTCCTAAGAATAAATAGCTCCTGCTATTTGAGATCTATGCAGTTTAGTCTCATCTTTGAATTTCATTGTGGAAGGATTTTCAGATGCCAAGATAAGAAACAACAGTATAGATGATGGCTGTATTCAGAAGGACACTGGGCTATTTTGCAGAAAAATCGTATTAAAGATTTATATCTTGTTTTATATCTCTTATCATCCATCCGTCACATCAAAAATTGCCTTTTTCTTGCTTTTAATCCATAGATTATAACTAATACATTTGTATGTATCGTGTTTGTGTGTATTGTATTTCAAGTTGAAATCCTCTCACAAAGTCTTAAATATATAACATATTTATATCCTAAGCTTCTTTTTTTAACAAATGTTAATTCTATTAACAGTCAATAAATGTTAATGCTATTCTCATAACGCCAAACCTAGTATGTTATTAGAAGATTTATAATCACATAAGTAAGGTTATAAATATTTATAAATATAAATAAGATTTATAAACATTATTTTAAAATAATTTACATAAGGTGTATAATGTTAATCTAGTGCTAGTGAAAATCTTTTAAGTTTTTATTGAATTCTTACTAATAATAGAAGTTATTTAGTAACTAATATAATTCATATTTGTATGCCAATAAAAGTGTATTCAAGTAAGGATAAAAAAATCAGATTACCTATTTTGAGGAATGTATATAGTTGCATATATTTTGTCACAATCGTAGCTTCTTGTTTCCCCTTAATGAGTTACATTTAGAATGGCTAGGATTTTATTTTCAATAATGCTGCCTCTGAAAATCTGTAAAATAGGCCAAAAACAGATAGTTTCAGCTAATTCAGATTTTGAGCAATCTTAATTTTCAAATTTATATGAAACTCAGCACAATGGATTTTGCATAGATGTGCTGTCACTAAAGCATTTTTATTTTTATGTTTCACTGTAAAAGAATCATAAAATCTATGATTTAAATTAATATTAAAGCAGTTCTGTCCATGATCTTTAATAGAGCAAGTCTCTGCATTATAAAAAGGAATAAAACATTTCCCCAGTTTTTATAGAGTAATGTCTGTTTACTCTGAGGCATCAAGTTGTCGAGGCTTTATTGTAAATATGACCACATTTATATTCTTTGGATTCTCTTATTGTGCACATGTTCTATTGTTCTATAAAACCTGCCTTATCTATAGATCTTTGTTGATAACAAAAAACCAGGGAGTTTCACCTAAAGAATATCAGTCTGGTAACTTAAAAGCTAAAATATAATGATTTCAAATATACTGTATGTCATGATTTTTCATATTATATAAGGTTCATAAATCTCAAAAGAAATTTAAAAAATTTTTAGAAATAGCAGAGGATATGTAACTCATTATTTCATCACTGGTGTAAGAATGTTGCGACATTTGCCCTTTCAGTTTTATTCGTGAATAATTCTGTGTTGTGTAATTGTACATTTTTATATAGTAATACTTAAACACTCTATGTGAAATTTTCTAAGAAAACATTACACCTGTTTCTTGAGATGTGTACAACCATGATTTTTATTAACATGATACTATTGCATGGGCTTTGGCTATATCATGGTTTACTTATCATTTACCTATTGAATTTCTTCAACAACTATTCACTGAGCACCTGTATGTGCTGGGCACTTTTCTTGGTCTTAGTAATTCAGCAGTAAAGCCTATAAATGCCCTCATCTTATGAAGTTTACTTTTTATTAAGTAAGGCAGTCAGTAAATTAATAATGACATAATTACATCAGGTGATTGTAAACGTATAAAGAAAACAAAATAGGATATAGGCTAGAGGGGGAGAACAGACAATTCACCTGTTAATGGCATAGAGAAGGTTTCTATTTTTCTTTCTTTTTCTTTTCTGCTATTATAAAGAAAGAATTGAGATACGGAGCCAGAGAGATAAATAGAGGAGCAAACATACAATAGATAATCAAATATTTGATCAACAAATTAAAAATGAATTAACTTAGGCATTCTAAGGAGTTTGGACTTTATTCTGAAGGAAATGAAAAGCAACTTTATTATATTTTCTTTGTTGAATAATGTCAATAATAAATAGAGAGAGAATGAAGCTGAAAAGAAATAATTATTAAAGTAAATTTTTTTCAGGGAAGAAAGAAATACAGCTAGCACTATGATATTGGGGATTGAGAATAAGATAGAAAATCAAGAACTGTAAAGGAGGCAGAATCTAGTTGTTAGTTTGAAAATAGAGGGTGAGAATTAATATTCAGGGACCAGTCCTCTTTCTTCATTTTTAGAAGAATGTCTTATAAGAAATCCCTTATTCCTTTGTAGCTTTTATTGATATGTTAATGTAAAATATTAATAAACCTCTTAAAATTGATCTGGACTTTCATTCTTGGCATAAATTAGAAGACGTGATTATACATTCTTTCAGAAACACTGGTAAGATTCCCTTGTTAATATTTTCAAATGTGTTAATATGGTTTTTAATTCCTGTATTTCTTGTCACTGTATTTTATTTCTCATTCTAATTTTCATTATTTCTAATTTTTGGCTCTTGGTAGACTTCTCAGAGATCTACCAAATTATTCGTCTCTTTCCTTGAATGTAAATATTGATTGCATTATCTTTCTATAATTCTAATGTTTCTGCTTTTACCTCTGTTAGCTCATTTTTCTGTTCTTCCTTGAATAATATTTTTCTCCTTTTTCATTCTGAAAATCAATAAATAATTCATGCCTTTTCTGTTATGTAAGAAAAACATACTAGAGTATAAATTTATGACTTCAGCTTGACTTAAACTCATGCATTTTTCCTATACTTATTTTATCATTATTTTCTAAGTAATCAAATTGTCTATTTTTATTTCCCTCTTAACTGACAGTTACTCAGGACATAGAAACAATCCAATGTGGTTCTATTCTTTTATTTTTTCCTTTTTATTATAGAAAAGGCCAATGATGTACAAAAGTAAAGAAAATAATATAATATCCCTATAGCCTCAGCTTCAAAAATTATTCATTCATGGCCAATCTTATTTTATTGATAACCTCACCCTCTACTTCTCCAAAATTAGTCTGAAGCAAATTTTGGAAATTACATAATTTCATTTGCAAATTGAGAATGGTTTGTAGGCTTCTGAGTTCTCTTTTGAAAGATTTTCTTCCTCTGTACCTATCTTTCTTTTGCATTTTATTTTTAATTGAAGGAACCAGGTGGCATGTCCATAGAAATTTTAAATATGGATTTTGTTGGTTACATTCCCAGGTCTATTAACATGTTTCTGTCACCTACTTTTTTTCCCTATAAATTGTGAAGTTGACTTAGAAGTTTGATCAGAAATAGGTTCAAGGCTTTGGCAGAACCACTTCATAGATAATATTTCATTCTTTTTTCCAGAGGTAAAAAATGTCTCTCTCTTTCTCTTCATGCCCCACCCTGTCTCTCTCTCTCTGATGTTAGTAGCCATTGATAACCATTGCCAACATCTTTCACTTCATTAGGGGTTACAAAAAGATAAAGTCTAATTTAACAATCCTAATTATTAGCTGTGATATTTTTACAAAGAGAAATTTTCCTCATCAACAATTATGTTATCATGAGTAATAGGTTGCTTTCATAGATTTCTGTGTTCACTATGGGAACTTCAGTCAGACCATACCTGTGGCAATGGTCTGACTTTGGACACTACTGTTTTTCCTATGTTATGATTATAATAGCATCCTATTTGATTTCACTTTATGACAGATATTGATCATCTAAGGTGGTTTCAGAAAAGAGCAATCAAGAGTATGAGGGCAGTCTGATCCATATTACATCATCAATGTCTACAAGAATTTGTAATATTATAAAGGAGAGAAGCATTTGGAAAGATTTGATGTAACATCTCTCAGAAGTCTAAGAATAAAATAAACTATCTCAAGAGTTAGTGAATTTTCATCACTGAATTGATCAAAATCAGTAGTCTCAATCCTGGCTGCATATTAGAGTAAAATGGGAAGACTGGAAAAAAATACTAAAACACAATTCCATCTTAGGAAGATTAAATCAGATCTCTAGCTGAGAAATAATGTTTCATAAAAAAAGATCCCAGCCATTGTAATGAGTATCCAGGGTTAAAAATTCCTATTTGAGTACATGAGTTTGATTACTCGGCAAATGAATCATAAAGAATATTTTAAAACTGCACATATAGTCTTTGAAATCCACTTTAAGTCTGAGGTCTTATCATGCAATAGTAGGCCAACTTTCTTAGAAGAAATTATAATTTACTTACTATTAGCAGCAGTTGACAAAATTCATGAAATACTTTGTTCACCTGTGTGCTCTAATTCGTCTCCTCTTGACTCTTCTTTGCCATCACTAGTTGCTCCTCTTTTCTCTCCTTTGCTTGTTTCCTCTTAAATCTTCAACCTCTAAACACTGGACCATCTCAAGATTCAGTTTCTGCTCTCCTCTGTCTTTTTTCTTCACCGGGGACTTCATCTACGTAATGATGACTGAAATTTGTATCTTCAGGTTGAATTTCCTAAATCCGGATTCGATATCCAGCTGTCTACACGTCATCTCTACTTGGCTGTCTCAGAGGAATCTTACTTAATAAGTCCAAATCTGAACCTCTAATTCCTGACGTTAATTTACCTCCAAAACCTCCATCCATGTTTTCCCCTCTCAGTAATTGGTAGCCACACATGTCCAACTATTCAGTCCAAAACTGTAGTCATTTTAACTCTTTTTTTCCATAAACCGTTAACAAATATCATCGGTGCCATCAAAATATGTTCAGAATCTTCCTGATTTTAAACATCTTTATTTCTAGTCTTGGTGCAAGCTGGCACTATTTGTTATGTACTATAATTGTAGTAACTTAATTGTTCTCCCTGCTTCTAATCTTGTTCCCCTCCATCCTACACAGTCATTCTCAGTGAGAAGCTAGAATAATGATTTGAAAATTTAGGTCATCTGATGTCACTTTTGCTTTTAAACACTTCCAATAGCATTTCTACTCAGAGTGAAAACCCAAATCCTTACACTGACCTACATGGTATTCCATGACTGGTTAACCACAAGTTCTCTGGCTTCTTCTTTTGACTCTTCCCTTGTTCACTTAAGGACACCTACTCTGGCTTTCCTGATATTTCTGAAACACAAAAGTACTCCCAAGAATGAGCCTTTGAGTTTATTCTTCCCTCCAGCTCTCTGCCTGAAATACATTTTCCTAGATATCAACACGGCTCCCTCCCTCAATTTCTTTAGCTTTTTGTTAAAATGTTACCTTACCAGAAAGGACTTTCTTGACCATCTCATCTAAAATAGCAAAACCCCCAAACACATATATTGACAAATCCTATTCCATTTCTTTGCTCCATTTTTCTTCATAGCATTTATCACCATGCTATACAGTATATGCTTATTTGTGTATATGTTTGATGTTTATCTTGTCTACTAGGCTGTACACTCCAAAGTTCCATATCAAAGTAGGGACATTGTGTATGTTTGTATCCATTGCATCTAGAACAGTGCCTAGAACATAGCTGATGCAAAACGAATGTATGTTAAATGAAGGAATGGATGAATGAATGTTAAGGTATTATCATTTACATTTTTTATTAATCTTTGTGGTATTTTCCAAATAAAAATGAAAAAAAAAGAACTGCTATGAAATATTTTAGAGTATAATTATATCTCAAAATCTCAAGTGTACAGTTTTGACTGAGTTTTGACAGTTGTATATACCCATGTAATCACCTTCTGATAGTCATGAACATTTGCTTATGTCCCTTTCCACTCAGTCCACCTGCCCCCACTTGAGTTAAACTCTTTCTAATTTCTCCTATCATAGTTTAGTTTTGCCTGTTTTTTGACATAAATAGAATTCTACACTGTTATTTGTGCAATTTCTCTTTCAACATCATATTTTTGAGATTCATCTACATCATTGCCTGTAACAAAGGTATATTTGTTTTTACTCTTGCGTCTCATTCTGCTGTAGGAATATATTATAATTTATGCATTCTTTAATTAGGGTTTGAGTTCCATTTTGTGGCTGTTACAAATTAGGTTGCTAATAAGTGTTGATGTTCAAGTCCTTTGGTAGACATTTGTTTTTATCTCTCTTGAGTAAATACAAGTGGAATTGATGCTTTGAGACTAGGTGTATATTCAATTTTATAAGAAACTGCCAAATACTTAACCAAAGTGGTTTATCATTTTGCAATCTCAGCAATAAAATATAAAGTTCCAGGTGCTCCACATCACCAGCAAATTTTAGTGTTTTTGTCTTTTTTTATAGCATTAGCAGTTCTACTGGGTACTACATTGTAGCTGATCAGGGATTTCATTTCAGTTTCTCTGGTAACTAATGATTTTGAGTTCTTTATCCTGTAGTCATTGGCTTATGTTTTTTTTGAAAAATGTCTGTTAAAGTCTTTTGCCCATTTTAATTATTTGTCTTTATTCATTTATGTTATTTAATAACCTGTGAGTCCTTTCTTACTATATGTGCTGCAAATACGGTATCCAGTCTGGGGTTGCCTGTAATTGCCTAATGATTTCTTTTTTTTTAATGAGAAGGGATGTTCAATTTTGATAAGGTCTCATTTATCATTTAATTTGTGCTTTCTTGTATCATGTTGAAGAAGTTTTCACAAAGTTGTTTTCTTTCAGAAGTTCTATGATTTTGTGTATTATGTTTGGGTTTATGATATTTGTCTTTCGTCTCAAATGTTAATTTTTTTTTGTGGGAGAAATAAGCTTCTTTATTCCCCCAATATATATATCCAGTGTTTCCAGCAACATTTGTTTAAAAAAGACTTTCATTCTCCTGTTAAATTGACTTGATGCCTTAATCAAAATATTATCTGACACTATATGTTCCATTTATGGACTCTGTTATGTTCTATTGATTTTTGGTGGGAGGGGGTTTCCTTTTGTTAGTACTTCAGTGTTTGATTTCTGACTTTAGAGTAAGACCTGAGATCAGGACATGTAAATCCTCCACATTTTTTCTTCATTTTCAAGATGATTTTGGCTGTTCTGGATCTTTGCATTTCTATAAGACTTATTTTTGTAGCCTGATCAGTCAGCAGCTGTACACTTTTCTGATGGCAGTCAGAAACTGTGTGTGTCTTCAAGAAAAAATAAACTCTAAAATTTATATTTTAAGCCCAAATCTAAGTAGCTATTGTTCTGCTTATTCCTGTATCATTATTGCTGTCCAGGATTTCCATATCATCCTTAAGAACTGTTAACAATTTAGCTTTTGCAACACCTATAGAAAATTTCTTTTCGACTGAACTTCAAAACAAACTCATTTTTACCTAAGAAGGAAAGATAATTATTTTGAAGATAAGACAAATTACATTAGGTCTTCAACAATCTCTTTTCTATTCCACAGTTATATTTATCTTCAAAAGGTCTAATCCAGTTTAAGGAAAAGATGTATGAAATCGGTTTGATTCCCTAAGGCAAACCCAGAGAGAATCTTATATTTATTTCTTTTGGTAAACTTACAGCTGCTGTCTAAGTCAAAATTAAAAGCATAAATAACAAACAGGAATAGACCAAGAAGCTAGATAAATTGACTTCACAATAGATTTACATGTTGGATCATCAAAACGTTCCCAGGCCCTATCCTTAACTTAAGAATGCTGTCTTAAATATGAGCCTTCCCATTTTTTCCTATAGTTGCCCAGCCTTCTACATTATGGTTCCTTGGCTTTCCCCTGAAATATAAATTCTTCTCTGACAGAAATGTAATAAATAGAAAGGCACAGTTTATGACATTTATTCTGCTAAAAATTTCTCCAATGTGCACCCTTTCTACCCTCCTAGGTACATTCTAAGAAAACCCTCTTTAGCACTACTTTAGGAATTAAATAGCTACGTATTCAGTCTCACATACATTTATAACAGTATTTAACAATTCATTTTTTTTTAAATTGACATGACCAATGGAAAAATGACACTTAAAAATATATAATAAAGCATTTTTAAATGAAAAATTTCAATATGTTGACATTTAAAATTTTTATTATTTTTTGTGCCTGTAATGGCTCCTCTAATGGCCAATATTTTTTTATAGCTAATGAAAATCAATCACAGAAAAATTAATATATAAACTAAGATCTATAACCTAATCATCTATTTTTGTTCGTTTCAGTGTGTACTTTCTTTTGTTACACTACTTCCTTCCTTCTCTGTGCTATGAACATCACTAGTTGATTTTTTGAATCATGGTTCTATTACTGTAAATTCCCTTTCATCTTCACTTGAGCCACATCAATTCATAGCCATCTCTCCTCTGAAGCTGTTACAGAATTTGCACTCAATTTAAAAATATCTTTCTTCCAATGCATTATTTATTATACTATGTATCACCCAATTCAGATTTCATTGCATACTATCTTCTACTCGCATGTGACACCAACTGCATTACTTTTGGTTTCACTGATTTTGTTTTTCTGTTCTCTGTTTTGTTTATCTATACTGTAATCGTTATTATTTCTTCCTGCCTTTGAATTTAGTTTGCTCTTTTTCTATTTCCTTAAGTTTTAAGTTAGGTTATTGATTTGAGATCTTTTTCTTTTCTCAATGTAGCCATTTGTAGCTATAAATTCCCCTCTATTAGTCATTTTGCTTCACCCCATGAACGTTGGTATGTTGTGTGTTTTTTCTTTAATTCATGTCAAAGTATTTTTTTTTTCGTTTTCCTTGTGATTTCTTCTTTGATCCTCTTGATTATTTGAGTGTGTTGTCTAATGTCCACATATTTGTGACTTCCCAGTTTTCCTTTTGTCATTAATTTCTAGTTTCATTACATTGTAGTTGGAGAAGATAGGTGGGGTAATTTCAATTCTGTTCTTCCAAATTTATTTAGATTTGTTTTGTGGTCTAATATATATCCTGGAGAATGTCCCACATGCACTTGAGAAAAAAATGTGGTCCACATTTTTGGAATGGAATGCTTTGTGTATGTCTGCTAGGTCTAGGTGTATATAGTATTGTTCAAGTCCTCTATTTTGTTCCTGCTATTCTGTCTAGTTGACCACTCCATTACTGAAAGTGGGATATTGATGTCTCGAACTGTTGTAGAACTATTTATTTTCTCTTTCAATTTTCTCAGTGTGTTGCTTCATATATTTTGGAGCTCCATTGCTAGATATGTATATATTTATAATTGTTACAACTTCTTGATGGGTTGACCTTTTTATCAATATATAATATCCTTCTTAGTCTCTTGTAACAACTTTTTCCCTAAAGTCTATTTTGTTTGATATTAGCATAGTTACCTTTTATTTGTATATAGCTTTTAATATACCTTTTATATTTATTTTCCATCCTTTCATTTTCAACCTAATCATGTCTTTGGATCTAAAGTGAGCCTTTGGTAGACAGCGTATAGTTGATCATGTTATTTTGCACATGTTATTCTGCCAATTGCTGCCTTTTAATTAAGGAATTTAATGCATTTACTTTAAAAAGTCACTACTGATAAGAGAGGACTTCTGCTATTTTGTGTTTGTTTTCTATTTATCTTTTACCTTTCTGATTCCTCAGTTCCTTTATTACCATCTTATCTTGTGTTTAACTGAATTTTTTGGTATACCTTTCTCATTGAAAATAATTTGATTCTTTTCTCATTTCCTTTTCTGTGTGTATTTTAGATATTTTCTTAGTGGTTAACCTAGGGATTTTATCTTTTATTTTTATCCATGAGTCCAAATTTTTTTTAAAATATTTAACTGAGTAATCTATTACAGATGAAAGGGATAGAGGGTATGAGAGTAGAAAGATGTATTTCTTGTTTACTTACTATGTAAAAAGGCATCAAAAATTATTTGTGAAACTGAAAAATTTCATTTTCTTTTACTGATGTAAAATCGTACGTGTGTGTGAGTGTGTGTATATATATATATGAACACTCATGCCAAGGATACCTGTTTAGGTAAATAATCAAAATTTCAAACCTAATTTGAATTACTTTACTATAACTATACTTAATAAATATGGCATTGATTATGTATAAATAGGTAATACAAAGACTCTGCATGAAAAAGCTTGTTGAATTTCTCTCTCTTCAAACATGGTTACTGACTTTTCTATCCTGTAAGTCTAAAATAATACACCACAGTAATGACTAGTGAGTAATGAGAAATTTTCTTATGATAAGAAAAGACTGCCTAGGAGAATGGTTTAATATTTTTACTTCTCTAAGGTAAAGCATTTCCTCTGCCCAATTATTTTACCCACAGACTTTTAGAGAATAGCCTTCTACCTTTGTTTTAAAAACTCTGCATTAACATACTGGTAAGTGGACTGAAAAAGCCTAGTCCTGTAAGTACATGAAATTGGTGGGCAACTAACTCAACATAGGCAAAGAAAATATTCTATATGGGGTAAGGAATAAAAAATTACACAACCTATTGCTGTCTTGTAGGCATCTGAATTGTGAACTCTCTAAAAGCCAGAGTCAAAAAATCAGCAGATAGGCCAAGTGCAAATTTTATATGGAACTAGAAACATTTTGGGTTTCTGATACTTACTTTGTATTACAATTTTGATAATATCTAGTTTTACTTCTTGCCTTTGATTCCATGTGATGCCTCTGTATCATGACAATAAATTTGGTTTTTTTCCCCTTAAACTGCCTTGAGTAAACATATAAACTGACAATTTATACAAAACAATAAGCCAGTATGATCAGAAATAAAATGCTACATGTTTCTTTAAAAGCAGAAGCTCTTTAGTGAGGAAAAAAAATCACTCTATTTGGAAGTTAACAGAGAAATTATACAAAGAAACCAAAATACTGTTAGAGAAAGGAGACTCATTATATTGTTGTATCACGATAAAGGGTAAAGTTATACATAATCACATTTTATCTACAGATTATCTATCCACCTATCTATCATCTCTATATCTATATTTTTAGAAATTGTTTTACATGTATCAAGGTTTTACTATGAGTTAGGGACAATGAAAAATGCTTTGAATTGATTTAATATTCATAGACATATACTTTAATTATATATGTATATACAGTACTATTAATGATTCAGTGTAGAAATATGTGCTATGTACTTGTGTTTCTTAGAAGGTTCACAGTGACTCATAATCTTACTAATGTCTAGTTTTCAACACTTGCTTTCCTCCAAGGTTATGAAAGACAATCAATATTCTCTTCATTTATTTTTTTTCTCTTGACAAGACGTCTACCATGATGATGATATTGACACCCTGTGTCAAAATCCTTGTTTCATATATCAGAGTAGAAAACTATTCTCTCTAAATAGATTTCTGTTGGTACTAAAGAAATACCAAAGTTAAAATATACTTCTGGGTAGACACTAAAATAAATTGGTCTTTTTCACATACTCTCCTTTCTCTCTGTTCTTTCTGTTTCTGTCTCTCCTCTCTTTCTGTCTGTCTCTTCTTCCCACCTACATCCCTTTTAGGTATTGGAATACTTGAATTCTAATATCTGCTAAATGGATTTAGAGAAGTGTAGGCTTGGGCAAATCACAAAATGCACTTGAGATTCTGAATTTTGGTCTTTTAAAATGATAACATAAAAATAGATGATATCTAGTGTTACTTTTAGACCTAAACTTCTGTGATTCAAATTTATTTATTTATTTAATTTGAAGGAACATACAGAATCAGGTAATTATTCTACTCTCTTAAAAAAAATGGAAACTTGTATGATGGTACAATTTAAATGAAACTAATTATAGTCTGATGAGAGGAAAACATAATAATGTTATGTTACTGTTTTGCAAATAGAAGTATTAATTGCTATTTTTGAAAACATTCCATAAATTGCCTCTATTCTAAGCCCAAAGTGAATGTTCATTGGTTTTACTGTTTGGGAATCACCTGGGAAGACTATTCCAATTAACAAAAAACAACTAGTTATGATTCTTGACTTTATAAAAGCTTACATAGCTGAGGAGAATGTTAAGCTCATAAAGTAATAGCGACAAGCAAAAACAGGTGGATAAAATACATACAGTTTATCTTCATTTTTTTATTACCTTTGATTTTACCCAAACTAAAGTGAAATAAAACTCCCCTTTTAGGAACAGCAAGTATTCTTATTAAAGGAAACATAAAAAGGAAAGAAAGTTATAGAGTTTAGTATATTTTATCTTTTTTTTTCTAGAAAGAACCTGATATCTGTTTTTTAAATTATGGCATGCAATCATTTAGCCTTTCTTGGAAAGCAGGAATGTATTGTGTTGAACATTTAAATGAATATGGTCCCTGCTAAATGAATCTTGAAAAATTGCTCAGTAGAATGAATCATGAAGAAAAAAACCCTATTTTAAAGTAAACATGTTTATCATTTAACAAATGTTTGTGGTCCCTATTATTTCAACAAAGAAAATACAAATTTCAGTAAAAACCAAAATTTGCCTGAAGTCAGCCAATAGAATCTTTTTTGGTTGCCATAATAATCTATATAATATGTAAAGTGTATGCATGTATATATATAAAATAAAATATATTGAGGAATAGTCTTTTCTTCCTAAAAGCTCTCTTTTCTCTAACACTATTCATTGTCTGCTCAAGTGTCTGGTGTAAGATAATTGAGGACACTGAAACAGAATATGAATGGAATAACAACATACTATGAAAACTTGTACCAAAGGGATCCCCCAAAGAGAAATGAATCTCCTAAATAAAAGTAGCCATCCACGGTTCTGCATGAGCTGGTGGGATCTCTCTAATGAAATGGCCGCGTGTGAGCTGAATGACGTGGGCTCACATACGAGCCAAGAGTTGAAGTCGAGAAGTGTAGTTGTAGCAAACCTTTACTGGGTATTTAATAACTTAACTGTTATGAGAGAATGAGAAAGTTGTGTGTAGTTACATTAAGTAACTTGTCTCAATTCACACAAGTACTATGTAGCAGAGATGGAATCCAAATCCAGGTCCTCTGGCTGCAGAGCCAGTACCGCTAGCCCATGAGTTCCTAGTCTGCTTCTGTCTCTGAGATTATGAAATTATGATACGTGTCTTCTCTTTCCAGAAATCAATAAGGAGTTATCACTCAACAACAAAAAGATTATGTCTTTGGGAATATATCTTTATTATGCAGCCCTGGAAACATATCTAGCTAATGATTATGGTTGGAATAGAAGAAAAGAGGTGACATTACAACTTATTTTAGTGAATTACCTTGGTTAGGATATGTTGAGTTTTAATAACCCAAAATAAAGATGATTCATTATCACAGGCCAGGACAACCTTTGCTAAGAGAATATTTGTATGTTTGTTAGCATCTGATGCAAACTGAAGCAACCATAAAATGAAAGAAATATGTTAGGGTAAATGCCTCTAAATTTAAAACTAAAAACTCACATTATAACTGTAAGCATTGCCAAATTATAATGCCATATAATGACATTAGAGATTAAAAAAAATTGTAAGCTATGGCTACAATAACATTTTCACTTATTGGTGCTTACATAACACATCCTCAGAGGCTTTAAAAAACAATTTACAGACATCTTGGAAATGTTCTAGCATTTCAGTAAGGTAAAAAGAAAATATATACTAATTTGGAAGATAGAGAAACCATAACCAAAAAAAGATTAGGTCGTATGTTCAGTGTCACTGAAAAAATGAAATTAGCATGCTGAATAACTCTTTTTATACAGTTGATTTTTGCATCACTCCTCTTGAACTGCAGTAAAAGCCTATCTCAGAACTCTGTTCAAGTTAGCTCCTCTGTTTATCTTGTTAGTCAGGATGGCACTGATTTGCATTAAAAATTAGTAGCTTGAGGACATTCTCATTTAAATGACAGGCAAAGAAAAATATGCCACAAGCAATAATGCTGAAAAGCAACTCAAGAGAGAGAGGAGGAAGACTATGAGAGGCTATGTTATGAAATTGGCTTTCGTCACATTGAAGGAGTCATGAAAAGAAGAGAGAAGTCAATGGTATAAAAAGCTTGCAAGCCTTCAAGTGATATGAAGACTGACTAGTTTTCACTAAATTGAGAAAACAGGAGCTATTTGTCAGTCATGCTGAGTCTGAGGTTCAGCTGAGTAGAAGAGATGGAATCTAAATTGTGATAGTTTGAGAAGCTGGGAGGAGATGGAGAGTGTAGGTAACCTAGATTTTAATTAGTTTGCACAAAAAAAAAAAAAGTCGAGATAAGTAATAGCTAGAGGAAGTTTTGAACTAAGAAGATACTTTTAGAATTTGGAAATAGTGTTCATTCTGACAATGAAACCAAAGATATAAAATTAACTATTTGTAGAAGAACCTAACCCATGCTTGTATAGATGAAAATTTAGGAAATACACGTGATCAATCCAGGCAACTAGCACATTTCTTCCTAACTGGAATGCTACTAAGAAGCTGTAATATGCCCCGGCTTATTTTATAACATCGTTTAAGTTACATGCTAATGGAAAGAAAAAAAAAAAACAAACAACTTAACCTCACAGCAATGTGCTGTGGAAACTTGCTTAACAAGGAAATGCAGTGCTTCTGGGAAAGATGAGTTTTGGAGGCACAATGCATATTGTGATGTATCAGTGACATAAGGATCAATAGAAACCTAGTAAAAATAGTAGCATGGTTTTATACATGTCAAAGGAATATTAAAAAAATAGTACAATAAGTAAGACACTTGTTTGTGGAAATGGGGTCCAGAAGGGTTTCAGCTAATCTGTTATTGTGAAGTGGGGAAGGTGGGTGTGTTAGTTTCATGGGCTGCTGTAATGAACCAGACTAGTTGTCTTGAAACAACAGAAGTTTACTCTCTCAAAGTTCTGAAGGTCAGAAGTCTGAAATCAAGGTGTAGGCAGGTCCGTGCTTTCTCTGATGGTTCTGGGGAAGAATTCTCCTTTGCCTCTTCCAGCTTCTGGTGGTTGCTTGGCAATCCTTGGTATTCCTTGGTTTGTAGATACACCGCTTCAATCTCTGCCACTGTCTTCACATAGCTTTCTCCCCTGTGTATTTCTTACTTTGTGTCCAAATCTCCCCCTTATAAGGACACCAGTCATACTGGAGTTAGGACTCATCCAATTTAGTATGACCTCACCTTGACTTGATTATATCTGCAAAGACCTATTTCCAAATAAGGTCAAATTTATAGGTTCCAAGTGGACTTGGGTTTTTGAAGGTTATTATTTAACTCAGTACAATGATGGATCATGTGAAATTAGAAAGCTGTAACACTGGATGTGAATGGGAGTAGCTTGTAACATGTGGTGAACCAAGACATCCGGGTGTTTGAAGTGTCTGCATTCTTTGCATTATTTGGCTCAGTTAAATTGGGTGCTGTTTTCAGCATTTAGCTAGTGTTTTTCATGCATAAACTTCCTATTATTCCCTAATGTACCACCTAATATGGTGGAACAAATTTGTGTTATCAAAACAAGTGTTATAGAAGATCTGATTATACAATGAAATGCCTAATTCTTAATCACATTGGTTGTTCAGCTTTGAAACATGCATAAACTGTGTAATGCCTACCCTTCTCAAGATATCAGATGTTTTCGTCACCCCAGAATGTTCTGTTTGTGCTTCATACCAGTTATTCTTCCCAACCAATCACTGCTTTCATTTTTATCATCATATATTTGTTTTGCCTATTCTGGAATTTTATATAAGTGGGATTTTGCAATTTGTATTATGTATCAGGCTTCCTTTATGCAGAATCATGTGTTTTAGGGTCATCCATGGTGTTGTATGAATCACTACTTCACTCTATTCTTTTAAATTGAGGTAAAATTTATATAACATGAATTTCACTATTTTAACCATTAAAAAAATGTACAATTCAGTGGTTTCATTGCATTCATACTATTGCACAATCACCATTGTCTCATTTCAGAATATTTTTATCTCCCCAAAAGACATCTCCTACCCATTAGCAGTTACTCCCTAATCCCTTTCTGCCTTTCTCCTAGTCCCTGGACACCACTAATCTCCTTTCCATCTATGTGGGTTTGTTTATTCTGGATGTTTCATGTGAAAGGAATCACATAATATGTGACCTTTGTGTCTGGCTTCTTTCAGTTAGTATAATGTTTTCTAGATTCATCCAAGTTGTAGCTGTATCAGTACCTCAGTCCTTTTTTTGACTGAGTGATATTTTATTGTATGGATATACCATGTTTTTTTAATCCATTTATCAGTTGATGGACACTGGATCGCTTTTACTTCTTGGCAATTATGAATAATGCTGTTATGAACATTCATGTTTAATTTTTTATTTGAACATGCATTTAATTTCCTTGGGTACGTAAGTACTGAAGAGTAAAATTGCTGGGTCATATGATAATTCTGTATTTAATTTTTTGAAGAAATCCCAGACTGTTTTCCAAAGCACTTACACCATTTTAAATTCCTACCAGCAATGTGTGAGGATTCCAATTTCTCTACCTTTTCATCAACACAAGTTTTTTTTTTTTCATTATGACCGTCCTAGTTGGTATGAAATGCATCTCATGGGTTTTGATTTGGAATCAATGACTAATGACACTGAGCATCTGATTGCTTGTGGTCATTTGCCTATTTTCTTTGAAGAAATGTCTATTCAAATCCTTTACCCATTTTTAAATTAGGTTGTTTGTCTTTTAGTTGTTGAGTTTTCAGGAGTTTTTTTATATATTCTGGATACTAGACTCTTGTCAGACTTAAGATTTGCAAATATTCCTTCCATTTTGTGGATTTTATTTTCACTGTATTGTTAGTGTTCTTTGAAGCATAAGAAAATTTAATTTTGATTTGATGAAGTCCAGTTTATCTATTTTTTTTCCCTTTTTTTGCTTATGTTTTTGGTGTCATATCTAAGTATCCATAGACAAATCCTTGGTCATGAAGATTTATTCCTATATTTTGTTTTATAATTTGTACAATTTTAACTCTTACATTTAGATGTTTTAATCCATTTTGAGTTAACTTTTCCACATGGAAAAGAATGAAGTGGCCAACTTCATACTTTCCCATGTGGGTATCCAGTATTCCCAGGATTTGTTGAAGAGGCAATTCTTTCCCCCATTGCGTGTTCCTGGTGCCTTGAAAAACATCAACTGATAATATACTTTGTGTTTATTTTTGGATTTTCAATATTATCCCATCAATCTGTATGTCTATTGTTATGCCAATATACTATTGCTTTGATTATAGTAGCTTTATAGTAAGTTTTGAAACTGAGAAGTGTAAGTCCTTCAACTTTGTCCTGCCTTTTCAGGATTGTTTTTGGTATTCAGGTCTTTGCAATTCCATATGGATTTTAGGATTGGCCTTTCCAGTTTTGCAAAATGGCAGTGGGGAATTTGATAGGAAGTGCATTGAATTTCTTGAGCACTATGAGTATTACTGACACTTTAACAACATTAAGGCTTCCAATTCATTAACACAGATTATCTTCCCACTTATTTAGGTCTTCTTTGATTTCTTTCAGTAATGTTTTATACTTTTCAAAATATTAGTGTAGTGTAGTGTAGTTTGCAAGTCTTGAACTCTTTTGTTAAGTTATTTCTAAGTATTTTATTCTTTTTGATAGTCTTGTAACTGGACTTTTTCTCCTTAATTTTCTCATGGATTGTTAATTTCTAGTGTGTAGAAATACAGATGATCATTAGAACTCAAAATAATAGACCACAATTTGCCAGTACTATGGCGTATGAATGATACATACTTTTAAGATCGTGGGAGAATTCTATCAAACACTGTTAGAAACTTGCCACCTTAACTGGGATGTTCTACACCGATATTTTGAGAAGCAAAATGGAAAATACATCTATTTTATATCCAAAATCATCTTTTATTATCAAATTGTACAAATGATGTTGGTTTGACATATTTCATGGGTACTATGTCAAACTCTTCAAAAGAGCGTGGACATATGTTTGCATGCATCTACCAAAACCAATGAAGGGTGAAAAATTCAGACAATCAAATGGAGTTTTACAACAAATAGGTTTTTTTTTTTCCTTCACTGAATTACTTAAAATTTTCACTTTTCAACAAAGTTGTTGGTAATTTTCACAAAAATAACACTTCAAAGGTATTTCAATTTGATATTTGAGTGATAGGGAAGAATATAATGAGTTTTCAAGGAAAACACTGAAACCATATTTCTAAAGAAATGTTTTGGAACTTTCTCTAAAAGAAACACTTTTCCATTTATAATAGGTAATTCAAGCATATAAAACACTCTCAGAGAAAAATGAGAGCAATCAGAAAAAATCCCCTTAAAATGTTATAATTTCAGTTTATCTCAAATTACTTTTAAAGGCATATTTTTGCAACAAAAATTTTCAACATCACAGAATTTTAAATAACCTATGAAATGTACGTCTTCTCCTATGGCAATTCTGTAGTACATCACTATAAGTACCTATCACTCATGTGAGAGTTTAAAAAACAAAACAACAACAATAACAAAACATTCCTACGAAATGTCTTGTTCTTGCAAAACTACCTTATACTGAAAAAAATACTTGAAAGTTATATCATGTGGCTGTTTTAGATTTCAGTGTAGAATATTATGCTTTATGGTAAGGATATTCTGTCTTTTAAATTTCATATACTTTTTGGTTATTATATTTCTGTAAAGTAACCACATTGCAGTCATATAGAATTTATCTTTGCCTTGATTATTCAATATAAAGCAGGATCCACACAGCCAAGATGTATGCTTAAGGTTATTTAATAACTGTTAAAGAGACAATTCCGATGCATAAATCTGGAATGCCATCTATCAACCTAATGAAAAGAAATATTATTATCTTGCATTTTCTTTTTCTGTTATTGATTTGTAGTGCCCCAAGACCATTTTAAAAATGATCAGTGTAGTCCTTATCTGTCATGGAAACAAATTCATTCTTTGGGTGGCTGAGCAACATGAAGGGAAATAAATTTCTCAGAAATGTATACCCTGAAGGTTGCTATCCATTACTGTTACAAGTTTGCAATGGAAATGACTTTATTGCTATGTAGAGAATATGATAAAATTTAAAGCTTGTGAAAGGTGATTAGAAAATAAATATAATACATATATAATACATTACTAACTATATATCACTACATATGATACGTTTATTTATTTAGACAATGTTTTGAGTATATCAAAGCAAACATGGAACAATTCAAATCTGAATGTTAACCCAAAGAGTAATAAAAATGAGAAATTGATGCCTGCAGGGAATTGGGAATTAGAATATTCTCCCTTTTCCAACATAGAGCACTTAACATTTTCTGCTTGGATGGCAGGTATGGGCTCTATAAATCAGATTTCATCATATCAGTGTTTCACTTAGCTTTACCTCTTCCACACTGCACCTAGTATGAACTTTAGCAAGGTTTCATGAGTCTTTCTAAGAGATTATCTCAACAACAACAACAATAAAAAAGGTAGTGGAGCTAATCCTGTCACTTGAGTTTAGACTTAGCTCTATATGTTGTCGGTGCCCACTTTTATATAAACCACACCACCGGAATTAGAACATGTTATTATTATTTTACTCTATATAAGTATAGTCTCTCTTTGTTTATATGTCTATACACAGGTAGAAACATATTTTTATTTAATGTTTTAATATATATTTTGACCTGTGTGTGTGATATCTCAGCAAGGATATTAAAGTTTCCATATATTTACAAAAGCAAATAACTGGAAAAACTTTAACATGCCACTAAATGTCCTTATATCATTCTCTCTGGATATTGATCTTGCATCATTTTAATTTAAGTGGATCTTACATGTAGTTTTGAAAAGAAAAAATTCCAAATGGTTTTGTTTCCCTTGTGTGATTATAATTAGCAAAGCTAGATAGTTATGTCTATTATACATATTACCTACTCTTTTGGCAACATCTTATCTTCTGGCATGATTCTTGGAGGTATGCAGATAGAATAAAATTTCATTAGAATAAAATACTTAAAAAACAATATGTAATAGTGTTAGAAGATTTATTATCCTATTGATAAATGGAGTTCTCCATATTAGCATTCAGCTTTCTAAATTCAAATATAAATCTATATTTGATATCTGATGTCAAAGTTGCTAAGATTTGGATTTTCTTTTAGAACTATCTAATGTATCTACTTTAAGAATTCCCTATTAAGGATCATTATAGTCAATAAAAGTATGGCTATTATTATTATTATTGTGGCTATCATAAGTCCCTTTATCATTTTAATATCTGCTTTCACAAATATGTGCATGGCTATACGAGCAATAAAAGGGAAGTAATCACTCCTGGCATCAAAAAAGTGGGGGCAGAACTTCCAAGTTTATAAGTAATTAGTAATAACTCTGCCAAATCAACAAAAAAAATTTGGAAAATGAAAACGGAGAAAGAAATACAAAATGTGTAATAAGCATAAGTAAGACAGGCATAAAGAAGTTATATATGTCAGTCATTATGTTATGTGCAAAAGAACTGAGATTATGTTTAATTAAAAAGTTATATATCTTCAAAATTTTTAATAAAAATAAAAAAGTTGAAAATAAGGCAGTCAAAAAAACAACAGAAAAATATAAACAGTAGGAAAATATGTATGGCAGTTTTATATTGAAGAGGAATTAAAACACTAAACGTAATAAAGAGGGGCATTGCAGAAATGGAAAAAAAGACAAAAAAGATACAATGTGTGATAACGGATGTAAGGAAGACTAGTGCACACACACACACAAGACAACAACAAATCAAAAATAGTAACTAAATATACGCAAAAAATCTCTTTGGAGAGCAAAGAGAAAGTGATTAAAAATAAATCACAAGTATCCTAATAGATTTCATGTTACTGTCAGAACTAGACTGTTCTTATAGGGAAAAAGACGTGGGTGAATAGAATTGGACACGCACACATATTAAATATGACTAGTATAATCCATCTTATTACAAGATTTTTAGAGCCATAGATAGAGAGAGACAGGGAGTCTTCATCAAATAAAGAATATATGTTTGTTTTGAATATGTATTGAAGGTTTTGAAGAATTGGTCATGTACTTGGGCATTAAGAAAAACATTTAAAAAGTAGAACTTTGATATTTTACAAATTTCTGCAAAACTATAAACAATAAAATGCTGACCAAATTTTAATTTACTGAAATTAATACTATATCAAAAGATAAAAGAAAGGAAAATGAAAAACCACATAGAAAATAAAGAGAATTCAGTAACACAGGATGAAAATCTATATTCAGATACAAGTTTATAGGCTCTGAAGAAAGAAGAAAAATAAAGGTTCTAAGGACTAATCATAAGAAATTATGAAAAAAAAAGAGGAAAGAAACTGTGAGAAGTGCTGTGGTCTGAATGTGCACCAGCGACATTCATATGCTGGAATCCGAATGCCCAGTGTGATGGTATTAGGAGGTGGGGCTTTTGAGAGGTGATCAGGTCTTGAAGGCAGAGCCCTCACCAGTGACATTAGTGCCCAGTGACAAAGGAGCCTCGAGAAATTGCTTGCTTTTTCCTCTGTGTGAGGACACCAAAGTCTGCTATTGGAAGAGGGTCCCAGATTCTTACTAAATAAAAAACAATCACTTATTCTTCTTTTCTTAAAAAATCTGCACCTTAAGATAACCAAATAATAAACGAGTGTTTTCCTCTATAGAAAAAAAATCCAACTGATAATGCACAAGGAACAATTGGATGATGATAATACCTTTGGCAGTCTCTAATGGATCTTTGTAATAAACATCAGTGACTGCTCACACCAGTGAGTGAAAAGCAGATGGGAAACTCTATAATGAATGGGTCAAAGTGGCTGCACCTGAATGTATTGATCAGTCATAAAAAGAGAAACAACCAAATGTTAGATGGGTTCAGATATGGTGCAAAAAACAAAACAAAACAAAACTAAACTAAACCCTAACCTGTTAGTCTAAGTATCAGTTATAGGAAGTATAGGAGACAGAAAAACAAGGGTTAAATCAGCAAAATCTACAGTAAATGTTTTAAGAAAAATGATGCAGTTTCTTCAGTAAATAAATTGAAGAATTAAAATGAGAACGAAGCTACAAATGAAATGTTGCAAACATATAAAGTAAAATAAATGCAACTGAAGTATAGAAATTTGAATACTTAAAGAATATTTGATAGTGTATAGAAACTATTATTAATTACTTAGGATTGTAGTGATATTGTGGTTGTGTATAAAAAGAGTAATCTCCTAAAGATACAGTGTCTAGAGAAGAAATTCTGAGAGCTGAGGATTGTTTCAAAACAATTATGAAATGAGAGAAACAGAGCAAGATTGACCATGTGTTGGAATTGATGAAGCTGTTTGATAGATACTTAAAGGTTCTTTATAATATTCTCTCTACTTTTATATATGTTTGAAATTGACTACAATAAAGGAGGTTAAAAATAGAATGTTAGTCATATTTATATTCATGTAAAATTTAATTATATTAGGAAGAAAAACCCTTTGACTATATATTTCTAATTTCAAGGAAATCTGCATATATAACCACAAATGGAATGTAAAAATAAGAAAAGTAGTAAAGGAAAAACATGTAATTCTTACTTTCATCTTAGTATTTCATTAGAGTTCTTATAACTTTGGTGATAATATATACTGAACAAATTGTGGCGTACTTAGTAAAATATTAATCTGAACTTTAGAATACACAGCTTCTTTCTGTCAAGGGGAAAGTACTGTTATTGAACACTCTAAGCCAGTTAATTGATGGGATTCATTTGCCTTTGAAGGACATATGCACTAAATTATTTTTGCTGCATAAGGAAGTATATACACATATGTATAAATTAATTATTATGGCTTTACCATTTTAATTGTCTTTTCTATGTTCAGTTTTACAAAAAAGTACATTTTTAGTTTTTTACAATACTCTATAGCAGCAAATTTATGGCAAAAATGATGGGTCAGTACTTGGAGACATTAAGTGCATGTTGAATGAAGAGCAGGTATTCAAATGAATAAATGATTTCACCTTTATAGATACAGATTCTTGTGATATTTCAACATTGCAATCTTGAAGTTCATTTTATTAATTATAACTGGTAAAGATTTGAACAATGCATATTATGTCTGTTAGCACATCTCAACTGTAGGTATGTTAATTTCATAAAAAAATGAAAGATTTCTGCCTGGTTGTTTGAAGTTCATTGACCGAGTTATTTTCAATATTTACTGATAGAATTTTGTAGACACAGACTTAGTTGTTTTCCTTTAAGAAACAAAAGTGAGCAACTGAGTTTTCTCATCACATGTGAAACATTGGGAATCGGCTGTAAAAGTTACCTAGAGAAATGTTTATTTTTTTCTTAAATAGGAGAGCCCAAAGACAATTTACACAAGACCTTCAAACAAACAACTCTTCTCAGTAGAAAGTCCCAGAAGGCATTGATATAGATTAAGGAAAAGAGACTAAATTATAGAAAATATTAAATTTAAAAGTGGTGAAAATTATAAATTATTTGACATATCTGTTTTCACAAAATGGTTATCTAAATTATTTTTTATCAATTGCAATTAAAGTGCTTTATTTAATCTTCTTAAGTCTCCCTTAAGAACATTAAATTATGAGCTATAAGGATAATGTTCAAGGTCTGTCTCTAACATTAGTAGCATTATGACTGAGTAATTCACTCAAATACTTTTAGCTTCAGTATTATCCTCTTTTAGCTTAAGTTTTAGTTGCTGACTATGATAAGGTAATCATAATGATAATTGCCCTTAATACCCCATAGAATTAATGACAGCTACCTTTAAGTTGAAAGAACAGAACTCAATAGGGCACAATCAGTAAGCAATTTTATTTTCCTCCCACTTCCATTCAAATGATCTTGGTGAATTAATTATTGGTCTCTCCTAGCATGAAATCTCAAAGTCCTATGACTTTTCCAGTCATTCTTGGATTAAAAAATAAAGTCTTCTAAGCACATCTAGTCATTCTCATTTTATTAAAATGTTAGTGCAGTTGAACAATCAGAATTCCAACCTTCACATGAGGTTCCCTCTTCCCACGCGTTGAATATTTTGTGGGATGAAAACCAACAAAAGGAAAGCAGATGTGGTCAGCTTCTCGATTTCCTTTTCTTCTGTTAAACCTCTTATTCTTCCTACCCCCAATATTCTACCTCCTCATTCATTCCTTTGTTCTGCCTCATTCAGTATTGGGGTGGGTCAAGGGAAAGAGGAGAGATACAGAAAAATGCCTATTTATGAAATGGCATTTGCATTTTCTAGACTGGGTGGACTTTGAAAGTTGCCTCTTGCCTTGGGCATTTTTGGCTTCTCAGAGATTCCCTCATGATGAACCTCTAACTGCACTCCCTACGATGCAGCCAAAGCATCTTTTCTAACTGGTCACTTCAGATCTCTCCTTGAGCCCTTGCTTATCCTCTTCTACTAGACCTTTCTCCCTTTCTTCATGACTTTATTTTTCTCCAAAGCACTTTTCACTGTTTGACATGTTTGTTTATTTATTAGCTGTCTTCTCTCAATAGAATATAAAGTTTTAAAAGGCAAAGATTACCTATTTTATTGATTACCGTGTCTCCTGTGCTAAGAATAATGCCAGGCTTGGAGTAGATGTTCAGTATATTGTTGGAAAAAAATGAATGAATAAATGGAGGAATGAATCTTTGAGGAAGATCCCCTGTATTGGAGTCCCATTGTTTCTCTCCACCACTCTGTTTGGTGTGATCCAAAACAAGCTCTTGCTGGCTCCTATCAAAATATACACAATTAATTCCCCTGAAACACTAATGTTTGACAAGTTAAAGTGCAGCTAGTTCCCAACTCAGCCCTCTATACTCTTGAGGGCAATTAGATAACCACAAATGCAAATATTTGGAACTTTTAAGATATTAGTCTGGCACCAGTTCCTATCTCCCATAAGGTACAAATTCAAGTTCTCTGAGCCTTGAAGTGCCCTCTCACTGGCTTAAAATCAGGGAAAATTATTTCCCTTCTCACCGCTCTTTACCACCTCTCTTCAAAGAAATTCTCTCCGAAACTCCTCTTTTCTCCTTTCCCCTCTCCTCCCCTCCTCTCTTCTTTCTCCCTTTAACCACTTAAATATTATTGACTTAGACGTTGAAGTAAGATTTGCAAAACAGAATGACAGATGCCTCCTTTCCTGGTCTTGTGCATGTGTGGTCAGGCAATCTGCTTCAGATCCATTGCTTTGCTCTGTGCCATCAGTCAAATTTCAGACAGTAGGAGTTCTATTTTGGGGTCCTGTTATGTCTACCTTGAAAAGCTGTTATAAATGTGAAATGAGATAAAATGAATCAGTCATTTAAGAAAATACTGAATGTAAAGCAATTTTTTTTTTATATTCTTCCCTAATCTCTTTTCTTGTTGTTCCTACTAAAATAATAGGTAGAATCCTGGTCCCAAATTATATTTCCTTAGAAATTTTTGAGCATAGAAAAAGAGCAGAAGGGCTAATACATTCCTTTGAAAATCTGAAGAAGGAAAAAAGAAAAAAAAAAGACTAACCAGAAAAAAACCCAAAGTCGTCGTAAGTATTCCACATGTGAGTTAGAATTACAGTATTTATTTATTTATTTTCCGGAAAGGAGTATATCATCTCTCCTGTTGCTAATTTTTAAATTTCACTTGAGAGGTGCAAGCTAGGCAATTTAAAATTGTCAGAGTCATATAAATTACTGACTGACTTTAGCAGCAAGGGCTATTTTCCGGTATTCAGTGATTAGAGCTGAAATACACTTTATAGAAAAGTATGAGATTAGTTTCACCTCTAAATGTGGCATGCATGTGCTTCCTGTGTCCTCCTTAAAAATTAACTATTCATGTTTAGTGGAGAGTGAAATTCATCAGGGACAAAGCATGGCAGGTGTGCTCATTCCCCCGTTGCCTTGATGTATGGAATTACTCCCTCAGGTCCAAATCTAATCAAATGTGGCCACAACTCATCTAATACTTTCTTCCAGGTCTGTACAGCCTTAGCAGTATTACCAGCTAATGAATTCTTCTACAGAGGCACCTCTAGTAAAATCCTTCTGTAACCAAGGAATTCTTCAGAGAACTATATTTCATTTTGAGGCTAGGAGTAGCTTTAATTGAGTTATCAATAATTTGGGAATTTAGCGGATTACCCATGTGTAGTGAAAGATGAATTAAAACACTTTCCCCAAATGCCATGAACATTTACAAAAAGTTAAATAAATAATTTGGATTAGAACAAAAATATAATATGACTTAAGTTATTTGGATATACCATTTGGGAAAATCTCTTCCTTGTTGAACATGGTCTCACTAATAAGAATTATCCACGTACATGAACCCTATATCTGAAATGCACTTACGACAAAGGCACTCTTAGAGGTATTCCTATTCCATGCATTGTGAGCACCTGCTCGAAGACCTGACACCAGACACTCTAACTGGGAAGTCTAGTAAATGGTTATTAAACTTTTTCACTCCCACCTTTATCAGAAACAGTGTACCTAAAGAAACTTTTCAAGACTCCTAACAATTTTTCTGGATCATTGAATTACAATACTCCACAGTTGTATTCCACAATGGCCCACAATGCGCATTCCTTAAAACCCTTTTGGAGTCTTTGTGAAGGTTTAGTTAAATCAAGTGTAAAACATCAATCCCCAGCCAGCCATGACCTGGGGCATTTGCTAATCCCAGTCTGGTAATCTGGCAGTCAGATGGTGAACTGCACTAATGCATAAGATACCCAATTAATGAAGTACCTGGGTTGGTAGAGTCAACAGGATGGTAAGTCTCTTGATGTCCTGAAATACCTCAAACTGGTCAAGGGAAGACCCTGAGTTTCAGATGGGACAACTGAACTCCAACTGTGTCACTTGGAGTACGAGGGGTAGAACATTGATCATAATTTTGAGAAAAGCATGACTGTGGCGACAGATTCTGACAGTAACCTTGTTACATTGCTTTATAGCTCCCAAGATCTGGAGCAATGATAAAGAATAGGTGATCAATATTTTAAAAATTCAGTACTGATAGCAAATATCTACTTCCCCTAACTCCATAGGCTGATCTTATTGACATAATATTAGCCAGAGCACAGAACTTAGTCTTGATACCAGTTTTCAAAAGGAATCCAGCTATACCAGGAAACTTGGGATTTTTTTTAATAGTCTTTAGAAAAGACCAAAGTATTGCAAAATCATGGTAAAAGAAGATATCACATGGATCATGCTCCAATTTCCCAATTTCTCTTTCCCTGGTTCTTCTTCTTCCCTAGCACTATTCTTTTTACATTTATTTGTTTTTATGGTGATAAAATACACATAATATACAATTTACCATTAGTGGAATTTAGTACATTTAGAATGTTGTGCAAGCATCACCACTATCTAATTCCAGAACATATTCATCGCCCCCAAAAGAAATCCACTAAACAGTCACTCCAGATTTCCCATTCCCTTTAACTCCTGGCAACCAATAATTTCTTTCCTCTTTATAAAATTGCCTATTCTGGGTTTTTATGATGGAACCATATATAGCTTTTTGTTTCTGGCTTCTTTCACATAGCTTACTGTTTTTAAGGTTCATCCATGTTTTCAAGTACTTCATTCTTCTATGTCTGAATAATATTCCACTGTTTATGTATGCTACGTTTACGTATCTTTTCATCTGTTGTTGAACATTTGGGTTGTTTTCATCTTTGGCAATTACAAATAGTGCTGCTCTGAACATTTGTGTACAAGTTTGTTTGAACACCTGATTTCAGATTTCTGGATACATACCCAGGAGTGAATTTCTGGGTGTATGGTAATTTTACACTGAACTTACTGAGGAACTGCCAGACTGTTTTCCACAGCAGGCATACCATTTTATATTCCCATCAACAATGTACAAGTGTTCCAATATCTCCATTTCCTTACCAGCACGTTCTAGTGTCTGTTTTTGTGTTTTTGATTTTTTAATTAAAGCCATCCTGGTGTGAGGCTATATTTCATTTTGGCTTTGAGTTGTATTTTACAAACAGTGAATTATATTGAGCTTGTTGTCCATTTATATATAATCCTTGGAAAAATGTTTATTCAATTCTTTGCCCATTTTTAAATTGGATTGTTTGAGTTTTGTTATTGAGTTGTAAGTGCTTTTTATGTATTATGGATACTAGATCTTTATTGGATGTATAGTTTATGATTATTTTCCCCATCTGTGTACTATCTTTTCACAATCTTTATAGTTTCCTTTGATCCTTTCCTTGTTACTTTGCCTTCAATGTCTTCTTCCCCAACTGTCTCTCAGGAATAAATATGCTCCCTTTTCATGTGTAGATGAACAGTTCTTCTGTAGACTCTAACCGAGGCACCGGTCTAAGTACAATCAGGCACTGGGGGCACAGGCTTCATTAGGGACAGTCTATTCTTCCAACAAAGATAAGTCTCTACAAAGAGAAATTTCATACCAGCAGCTAAGAAAATAAAGTGTACTCCTTTTTTTTTTTTTTTTTTTTTAGGAATAAAAGCTTTATATGAAGAGAAATGATTATTTTCTTTCAAAACATTGCACAGATTGATACATTCTGCTATTATAATATAGTTATTCCTAGCAAAATTGGGTGCAGTGGTTGTTTGATGGTTTTAAAGACTAGGTGACTTGTCCTGGGGGCATTAATAACCTGATAAAGACATGCCAAATATAATTCTCACAAGGTCTATACTATGGATAAATCCCCTTTGCAGAAGTATAGATTTATTACAGAGTAATTGTCTAGAAGTCTTCAGTCACGTGGTAGAATTAGTCCAGGTGTGAAATACTGGATACCTAGATTACTGAAAACAAAAGTCAGCTGAAAATGTATATCACTTGTGTGTTAAATTTCAACTGAGATAAATAATAAAACAAAAAAAAAGTTGCCTTTATGATTCAAGATGGAAGCATGAGCAGTTTTTTTTTTTTTTTTTTTTTTTTTTTTACATCAAGACATTTCCTCTAGTTTCAGAATATATTTAGGTCCATCCTTATCCCTGTGATATTAAAAAAAGTTCTTTTTGACATGTTCGTTATTTTGGCCTCATCTGTCTGTCTAAACTGGTTTGATGGTAGTGCCTAAAGATAGCTTTTATAGACAGTGACAGAGCAAAGAATACAAATAGAACCTTGCTACTCCCTTAAAGCTCAACTGTTTCCAGTAGGTGTCACATCTGCATTTAGTTTGACAATCACTCCTCAACAATTTTGGTGGAAGATTACTCTTATTAAACTTATTTTATTGATACACTGTTTCCATCAGGAACAAAAGAATGAATTTAAAATGAATTTAAAAAATATATATGCTGAATTTTATTTTTTTAATTTTTATTTATTTATTTATTTTATATGCTGAATGTTAGCACCGTTAATAAGATAAATTTTGCATCATACTTTTTAATCTTATGAAATTATAATTAGATTTATGTAGTATAGGCTTTTAAAGACTTACATATTATATATTTTATAGCCACATATACATATATACATATGCATGTATATACAGAATACACACACACACTTAAGGGTCTTAAGATGAGATCATCCTGGACTGCCTGAGTGAGCCTGAGATCCAAACATAGATGTCATTACAAGAGTCAGAGGTAGATTACACAGACAGAAGAGGAGAAGATACAGAGGGAAGATGGTATAAAGACAGTGGCAGAGGCTGCAGTGATGCATCTGCTAGCCAGGGAATACCGAGGATTGCTGGTAGCCACTAGAAGCTGGAAGAGGCAAGAAAGTATTGGTTCCTCGAGACTTTGAAGAGAATGTGGTACCATTAGTACTTTAAGACTTCTTGCCTCCATAACCGTAAGAGAATAAATGTCTGTTGTTTAAAGCCACTAAGTTTGTGGGTCATTCATATGGCAGTTCTAAAATCAATATAAATTTTGGTAGGGGGAGTGGGGTGCTGCTGTAAAAAATGCCTTAAAATATGGAAATGGCTCTAGTATTGAATAATAGGTAGAGATTGGAAGAATCTTGACATACATAGCAGTAAAAAGCCTAGATTTCCTTGAAGAGACTGTTGGTAGAAACAGGGACCTTATAAAGGTGCTTCTGGTGAGCTCTCAGAAAGAAATAAAGAACATGCTGTTGGAGACTGGAGGAAAAATGTTCCATGTCATGAAGTGACAGAAAACGTGGCTGAATTGTTTTCTATCTTGGGGTGGAAAACAGAACTTGTAAGCAATGAACTTGTATATTTAGCTGAGGAGATTTCCAAGCAAAGTGTTAAAGGTGTGGCCTGATTTCTCCTTGTTGTGTCTAGCAAAATGTGAGAGGAAAGAGATAAATTAAGGAAACAACTGGTAGACATAGAGAACCAGAACTTGATTATTTGGTGGTGGGGGTGGGGTGGGTACCAAGCTTATCCAGATTGCAAATGATGCTAAAATTAGGCTCTTTCCTAGTGGGAAAGCATGAGCTGGGGAGAGACTCAAGGATGTGGCTGGACAACTTTTGATGATCAATTTTGTATATGAGTCATGGATCAAATCAACCATCTTGGCAGAAGCCAGGAATAGGTAGGGGCTATCCAGGAAGGGCTGTGAAAAATCCTTTTGTCTAATGGTATGGATCCTTATGACATAGATGGGAGACAGACAGTGTTTTTGAGACCGCTATATCAGCAGAAATAATGCCAACTTGGATAGACAAAGACACACAGGATGACATAAAGGATGGCTGTTGGACTTCTGAGATTCTACCGGTGGGAAGTGAGCTGATAGACATCATTGGCTTCTAAAATAATCAACCTTTCAAGAAAAGGAAAGAATGACTTCAAGGGCAGAGCCACAAATGCAGAAACAGAAGCCAGAGAGGTGGGTGCGGAGAAAGAGGGAGACACTGATATTGCCAAGCCTCTGTGAGAGAACACATTTCTGTTGTTTTAAGCTTCCAAGTTTGTAGTAATTTTTATGGCAGCCCTAGGAAACAAATACATTCAGATTTTCTGAAACTCACTGGTATAATTTGCATTCTATTTTAGGTAATAAACCATCTTCCCCAACAGAATGTGTCTGGAATTTTTTTTTTCACTCTCTCTTTGAAACCTTTTCTTATGTACATGTGAAAGCTAGACAAAAGCAAAGTAGATTAGAAGACAAACTAGCATAACGGACATCATATTAGAATTGGAGTCAAACTAGGTTTAAAGTCTATTCCTCCACTAACTATGTGACATTGAGCAAATGAATTAACCTCTCTGAATCTACTTTCTTTAACTATAAGATGGAAATAATAATAATAAAGTTGACAAGAGAATTAAAATACAAAATACGTTATGTTTAATTTGGCAGGCACAGTGTATGT